>NC_054704.1:5981634-6281634 GCF_016097555.1 Gigantopelta aegis | reverse complement strand
AATAATCACTTATTAGAGCTGTTTTAAATTAGGGGTCAAGGAATCTCCGGGGGTATATGAAACCGCATCACGGGGGAGGTTTGTGGAATGCAGTTTGTATAAAATTAATAATAAACTTTATTCGGACTTTGGATTTTTAATATAAGCTTCAGCGTAATAATAAATTATAAAAGAAAGTATAAAAATAGTTCGGACTGTTGTATACCTTAAAAAAAATCACCTGGGTTTCTTTTGAAGGTTATCCACGTCAACCAGTTCACTGTAGAATGCACTACTATACAAAGCTGAAATACCGTGATTAAACTTCAGTACTCAATAGTGTCAACACCTATTTACACCTGTCGGTGTAATTATTGGTTATAGGTAGATGTTGTAATTACATACTTGCCATATTACAAGAAGAAATCGAATTGTCAATGTACGGCTTTTTGACAATACGTACACAATCCACCAATATATTTTACATACGTGTATTATGGAAGTCCTCTAATTAAAGCGTGTTGAGATTGAACATTCTCGGTAATACAGACACGGTATTACAGATCACGATTCTCCAAACCATGTACTTAGGCCAGATCAAAATATCAAGGGTTTTTTCTGTAACCCGACTCGCCAATTTAACTGAACTCGAATCTTACTGGTTACTCTGAGAGCAGGTCTCTTTCAGGAGATCTAACCAAAACCAATAGCCAATGTTATTATGGGTCTAGTTGACCTTTTATTGAATCAGTCAAAACACCGACAGTGTAACTGTTTCAGTGCTAAAAAAGAGGTTTTTTTTGTTTAAATAAATGTGTGCAACGAAAGGTCACAGGTCGGAACACGAAATGGGTTTAGCACATGTCAGATGTACTAACGAAAACAAAGCCAGGTAGCAGTAGGATATAATTAATGAAATGTGAATTAAAGGCAATTTTTTTCAATGAAAACAAAAAGTCTACTTATAGTCCGTCCTAGCATTCTATACAACTGTTTTCTGTAAATAATTTCAGTTTGGTCTGACGTAAGAAGAACAGTAAAAGTGTTTTGGAAATAACACAAAAATACAAATTTTGTGTGCAAGTTACAAATAAATCGTCTCAGAAATAAATAACTTGTAGTAAAGTTCATCGTATGAAAAAAGGCGTTCCCTGTGGGACGGAGTATAGAGTTAATGATTTCACATAAATACACGAAAAACATTAATTTGGTGTTTCATAATGTTTCACTCTTAAAGGCGCATACCCTGATTTCAGTCGGTGAAAATGGACACTGAATTTAGTTAATCTATAAACCTGAATAGGGTTATAACATAGATAAGCTAAAGTATGTGTCCGGGTAAAATTAACCAAATTTTTTTTGGCATCACCTTATCCAAGTATGTGTATTTCATGTGTTCATTTATTAGCTCGGGTAGAAAGTTGTATACCTGTACTGTGGCAGCAACAACAAAACTATTGTTGCACACGAGTATATATCTGGCGTCGGAGTAACTTAACATGTTTTGTTATGCCAAAAGAACCGAGTTCACTTTCAGTCAATGAAAAAGTTAATAGAAACGTGGGCTGGAATCTCAAGTTGGTGATAAACACATAACTCTGATCACCTTGTTCGTGCACCCTTAGTGTCCCTGTACAATAGAGCCCCCGACGTTTTGAGAAACTCATTTTGGTGTTAAATCATTCGTGAAATCCCCTCGTACTTACAGGAAGACCTGTGTGGAAGGCTTGCTTAATAGTGCGTGATCTCTGTTAATGGCTATCGTTTAGACATACCTCGGACACAGGCGATCGCTGAGCACTTACCAAATACAAAACTAAAACTCACAGAACAATTTTTGAAAATCCAAATATTAAAGTTGAATTTTTGTTTAACGACATCACTAGAGCACATTTATTTATTAATCATTAATCGCTATTGGATGTCTAACATTTGGTAATTCTGTCATATAGATTTAGAGGAAACCCGCCACACTTTTCCATTAGTAGCAAGGAATCTTTTATATGTACTTTCCCACACACAGGACAGCACACACCACGGACGTTGATATACAAGTCGTGGGGCACTGGTTAGGACGGGGAAACCCCAATCAGAGAATGGGTCCACCGAGATTCTGTATTGTATGGTCGTGTATTCAATTGTGGTGTAATAAGGGTATGGTATGGTATGGCATGGTATGGTATGGTATAGTATAGGGATTAACGTGCACATTCGGCCTGCTCCTCCGTCCAGAACAGGAAAGGTCGGGGTGGGTGGAGAAGGGACACATAAGGGAGGTAGACACCACTATGTTTATGTATGGTTTATCTTTCACATTATCTTATTTTTTCTATTTTTAAAGCGTAATTCGAATTAAACAAATACAAATAGTAACGAATACGTAACGGTTCAGCGGTTCATTTGTTACCAAGCAGACATTAATACGTCACTATTATGCAGGCGCGGATCCAGGGGCAGAGTGCTGGAAGTCGAACCCTCTCTCCCAGAATTTCCAAGTGCTCTAAAACAAACTGTCCCCAACCTCTCACCCCCGGCATTTATTGGTTTTCAGTGGGGGATATATAAGTGATTGGTCATCTTCGCCCATTCCGTATAGCTACTGCATTTCGTAAATGCTGTACTAATATGGAATTTTAATTTGGCTTGCGAAGATGGTGACTGGGCGTTTCTGATGACGATTGTCATGATATATAATGTATTTATTGAAGCTTAGTTGTGTTTGTGTTTATTTCTAAAAACACGCAAGTTTGTGGAAGTTGTGGTTGTCTTTGTCTTATAACATAATTGGGGGGGGGGGGGGGGGAGAGGGTGATTGGGGCTTTATTACTTTTCGCCATTTTGTATAAATTAAATAGCTATCTTATAAACGAAGGCCGTATCTGACGAGTGTATGATTTGTTGATAACACCACATCACCGGGTTATTTACAGGCATGTAAGAACTAGAGCAGATGGCCAAATCTGGATCCAACCCCATGTACTCGCACGTTTTGACGACGTTCTAAATAACGGTACCTGTATGTTCCGGATACTAGGAAATAACATTGGGAAATTCTCCTCTACATAGCGTCAAGTATCTTAGTGTAATTTTCTTAAAATGTGCCCCACCTCTTTACACTGTGTCATCAAAGCTGTAGGTACAGTAAGGTTTTTTTCTCTGCCTGTGTGGTCTGCTCAATAAAATGTTGTAATGGGATATTTACAACTTCGGAATCAAATTCCTGCACTACTTTTCACCCCGTAAGTCTCACATAAATATGTTTTACATGCAGGTAAATACACAGTTAACTTATACAGGTAAGAAGACAGGCGTTAAATAGCTGCGTGTACACGCGGGTCCCATACAGGTAAATAGACAGTTAACTTACACAGGTAAGAAGACAGGCGTTAAATAGCTGCGTGTACACGCGGGTCCCATACAGGTAAATACACAGTTAACTTATACAGGTAAGAAGACAGGCGTTAAATAGCTGCGTGTACACGCGGGTCCCATACAGGTAAATACACAGGTAACTTACACAGGTAAGAAGACAGGCGTTAAATAGCTGCGTGTACACGCGGGTCCCATACAGGTAAATACACAGGTAACTTACACAGGTAAGAAGACAGGCGTTAAATAGCTGCGTGTACACGCGGGTCCCATACAGGTAAATACACAGGTAACTTACACAGGTAAGAAGACAGGCGTTAAATAGCTGCGTGTACACGCGGGTCCCATACAGGTAAATACACAGGTAACTTACACAGGTAAGAAGACAGGCGTTAAATAGCTGCGTGTACACGCGGGTCCCATACAGGTAAATACACAGGTAACTTACACAGGTAAGAAGACAGGCGTTAAATAGCTGCGTGTACACGCGGGTCCCATACAGGTAAATAGACAGGTAACTTACACAGGTAAGAAGACAGGCGTTAAATAGCTGCGTGTACACGCGGGTCCCATACAGGTAAATAGACAGGTAACTTACACAGGTAAGAAGACAGGCGTTAAATAGATGCGTGTACACGCGGGTCCCATACAGGTAAATAGACAGGTAACTTACACAGGTAAGAAGACAGGCGTTAAATAGATGCGTGTACACGCGGGTCCCATACAGGTAAATAGACAGGTAACTTACACAGGTAAGAAGACAGGCGTTAAATAGCTGCGTGTACACGCGGGTCCCATACAGGTAAATAGACAGGTAACTTACACAGGTAAGAAGACAGGCGTTAAATAGCTGCGTGTACACGCGGGTCCCATACAGGTAAATAGACAGGTAACTTACACAGGTAAGAATACAGGCGTTAAATAGCTGCGTGTACACGCGGGTCCCATACAGGTAAATAGACAGGTAACTTACACAGGTAAGAAGACAGGCGTTAAATAGCTGCGTGTACACGCGGGTCCCATACAGGTAAATAGACAGGTAACTTACACAGGTCCCATACAGGTAAATAGACAGGTAACTAAATAAGAAGACAGGCGTTAAATAGCTGCGTGTACACGCGGGTCCCATACAGGTAAATAGACAGGTAACTTACACAGGTAAGAAGACAGGCGTTAAATAGCTGCGTGTACACGCGGGTCCCATACAGGTAAATAGACAGGTAACTTACACAGGTAAGAAGACAGGCGTTAAATAGCTGCGTGTACACGCAGGGGTCCCATACAGGTAAATAGACAGGTAACTTACACAGGTAAGAAGACAGGCGTTAAATAGCTGCGTGTACACGCGGGTCCCATACAGGTAAATAGACAGGTAACTTACACAGGTAAGAAGACAGGCGTTAAATAGCTGCGTGTACACGCGGGTCCCATACAGGTAAATAGACAGGGTAACTTACACGCGGGTCCCATACAGGTAAATAGACAGGTAACTTACACAGGTAAGAAGACAGGCGTTAAATAGCAGGTAACTTACACAGGTAAGAAGACAGGCGTTAAATAGATGCGTGTACACGCGGGTCCCATACAGGTAAATAGACAGGTAACTTACACAGGTAAGAAGACAGTAAATAGCGTTAAATAGCTGCGTGTACACGCGGGTCCCATACAGGTAAATAGACAGGTAACTTACACAGGTAAGAAGACAGGCGTTAAATAGCTGCGTGTACACGCGGGTCCCATACAGGTAAATAGACAGGTAACTTACACAGGTAAGAAGACAGGCGTTAAATAGCTGCGTGTACACGCGGGTCCCATACAGGTAAATAGACAGGTAACTTACACAGGTAAGAAGACAGGCGTTAAATAGCTGCGTGTACACGCGGGTCCCATACAGGTAAATAGACAGGTAACTTACACAGGTAAGAAGACAGGCGTTAAATAGCTGCGTGTACACGCGGGTCCCATACAGGTAAATAGACAGGTAACTTACACAGGTAAGAAGACAGGCGTTAAATAGCTGCGTGTACACGCGGGTCCCATACAGGTAAATAGACAGGTAACTTACACAGGTAAGAAGACAGGCGTTAAATAGCTGCGTGTACACGCGGGTCCCATACAGGTAAACATACTTATACATTCTCGTCCAAGTCGAGACCGTTGTTCAACATGCAGTCACATTAATTTAACTAATGGACAGTTTGCTGTCTATCCTGGTATATACTAGTTAATATATATCCTGGTATACACAATATACTCAATGCAGTATATGTGTCTTGGTATGACAGTATACCGTATAATATGCATCCTGATATGATATTATATTGTTTAATATCTGTTGGTATGAAAGTATACTGTATATTGTGTTTCCATGTACGATGTACAATGAACATGCTACTATGCATATTGGTACATCAGTATACTGTATAATATGTATCCTTATACGTTATACTTACTAGTATGTACTAGTATCATTATATGCCAGTATAATTGTACGACAGTATACTGTATTAGATACTATGCATCTTGGTATATCAGTATAGTAAATAATATGGATCCTTGTATGTTATACTTATAATATGTATCCATATATGACAGTTTAATTGTACGACAGTATACTATATAAACCTCTGTGCAACTTGGTACGTCAGTATACTGTATTTGTTTCCTCATATGACAGTGTACTGTATAAAATTTCCTTATACGAGTGTATATTATAATATATATCCTTATATGACGGTGTACTGTAAAGATACATATACAGAATACTGTCAAATAAGGATACATATTATACAGTATAACGTAATATAAGGATATATACTATGGATGTATCCTTATATGACAATGTACTGTATAATGTTTATCCTTATACGACAGTATACTGCATAATATATATATATATATATATATATATATATATATATATATATATATATATATATATATATATATATATATATGACTGTGTACTGTATAATGTTTATCCTTATATGACAGTATACTGTATCTCCAGGTATGATTAGTGTTTTTAATCACCGACTAACCGTAAATGTGAAGCCAATTATAAATACAAACTGTAATCCCCTTGCCAAACCACCCTACTCTCATAGTGGTGCCTGCTTCACTTCACTTCATGTGGTGGTTCCTACAGGCGTGTTGTCACCGTATCCAACGGTTGCCGCATAGATACCGGACCCTCTTTCCCGTGTCTCAGTGGGTCGTTGACAGAGATGCATAAATTATGGCAGAAAGATGACACAACAGACAATACCCATTATTAAATGCGTGTCGACTTCGATAACAATGATAAACACAAGTACCGCTCTAGTGCGATCTTGACACATAAATCACAATTAGAATGGCATTATATATTAATAAAAGCAGCAGGTAGTTTATTGTGTTATATATATATAGCTATCTTATCTGTAATGAACTCCCGTTAAAGTTTTACGGTCGATGCACTTATAAAATGTATGTATGTATGTATGTATGTATGTATGTAGTAGTAGTAGTAGTTCATTTACTTTAAGCCTCGTAGCTCATATACATGCAGTTATATACAATTATACAAACATATATAAACATAAACACGTGGATGTGTATTTGGAGAATGGACTTTTTATTATGTTGCGATCTTAAATGTAATGTATATTTTAAATATTTACCAAGGTTACCAAGTTCTTTTTCTGTTCTGAACAGACAGTGATTGTATTAATTTAAAAACAGGTAGTCTCAACCAGTAGTATTTTTAACATGTAATGAGCGAATATGTAAATACAATGGACATATTAAAATAAAATGAAATTCATCTTCAATGACGTAGCGATTATACATACGACGTTTTCTTTGTGATCATTGAATTTCATATAATATCATCTTCCTTGCTCATTGAGTAGTTGGTGGGATGATATCAAACATTTGTGATAAGAAATGAATAATAAGGAGATAATGATGTCCTCAGATAGCATTGTAAACCATAATTACCTATACCTATACATATTACATTTCAGGGAAAAAATCCGAATAAATTATAGAAACTTAAAACAAATTATCTTCTTAACCGTTTAAGGAGTTTTAGACTATTAACTACTCAGTTGCCCCCCCCCCCCCCCCCCCCCCCCCCTCCAACAAAAAATCCTAGTTCGGACCCTCCATTTTGGTGAATTGTTCAACAGTTTGTCTATTTCTTGTATACAATGATCCAATAGACACATTGTAACTCTTCACATAATTGTCTCCTTGCTTATTAAAGTAACAGACCTTAGTTTTTAAACACTAAGGCATATTTTTCACTGTTAAAGCCTTTTTGATAACTGAAATCAGACATTATTTAGATTGTATTGTTTATATTATCCACGTCCGTTCATTCTAAGTGTTACTGGTCATCCTGGTGTTTCTAATACAATGAAATGCATTTGTTTAAAAATATATTTTTTAAAAACGCACGTACCTCTGAGAAGTAACGGTTATCGAGACAAACGTCAGTTACATTTTTAAGGGTATTTCCCCGTTTCAACGTCACAGCCTCTTGTTTCACTGTATTGTAACTGTATCCGCATGTGGGGCGGGATGTAGCCCAGTGGTACAGAGCTCGCGCGATACGAGGTCAGTGTGGGATCGATCCCCGTCGGTGGGCCCATTGGACTATTTCTCATTCCAGCCAGTGCACCACGACTGGTATATCAAAGGCCGTGGTATGTGCTATCCTGTCTATGGGATGGTGCATATAAAAGATCCATTGCTGCTAATCGAAAAGGGTAACCCATGAAGTGGCGACAGCGGGTTTCCTCCCTCAATATCTGCGTGGTCCTTAATCATATGTCCGACGCCATAATCTTTCTTTGTATCCTAATGTATTAAACAAACTGAGTGTCTATTTTCACTGGTTAACTCTTTCACTGGTTTTAACTTTAAATGATTTTAACTGGTTACTTTTTTCACATTAAAAATTATTTTCCAAAACATCTTTATGAACTTTTTCCACATCATGAGCTGGATCAAACCCCCATTGTTTACCCCATAGTTTAACTAGATATGTAATGTGTTTCATACGAGGGTGGGTGGGTCAAACCCCCATAGTGTAACTAGATATGTAATGTGTTTCATACGAGGGTGGGTGGGTCAAACCCCCATAGTGTAACTAGATATGTAATGTGTTTCATACGAGTTTGGGTGGGTCAAACCCCCATAGTTTAACTAGATATGTAATGTGTTTCATACGAGTTTGGGTGGGTCAAACCCCCATAGTGTAACTAGATATGTAATGTGTTTCATACGAGGGTGGGTGGGTCAAACCCCCATAGTGTAACTAGATATGTAATGTGTTTCATACGAGGGTGGGTGGGTCAAACCCCATAGTGTAACTAGATATGTAATGTGTTTCATACGAGGGTGGGTGGGTCAAACCCCCATAGTGTAACTAGATATGTAATGTGTTTCATACGAGGGTGGGTGGGTCAAACCCCCATAGTGTAACTAGATATGTAATGTGTTTCATACGAGGGTGGGTGGGTCAAACCCCCATAGTGTAACTAGATATGTAATGTGTTTTATACGAGGGTGGGTGGGTCAAACCCCCATAGTGTAACTAGATATGTAATGTGTTTCATACGAGGGTGGGTGGGTCAAACCCCCATAGTGTAACTAGATATGTAATGTGTTTCATACGAGGGTGGGTGGGTCAAACCCCCATAGTGTAACTAGATATGTAATGTGTTTCATACGAGGGTGGGTGGGTCAAACCCCATAGTGTAACTAGATATGTAATGTGTTTCATACGAGGGTGGGTGGGTCAAACCCCCATAGTGTAACTAGATATGTAATGTGTTTCATACGAGGGTGGGTGGGTCAAACCCCCATAGTGTAACTAGATATGTAATGTGTTTCATACGAGGGTGGGTGGGTCAAACCCCCATAGTTTAACTAGATATGTAATGTGTTTCATACGAGGGTGGGTGGGTCAACATAGGGTGTAGAGGGGAAGATATAATGTTTTCCTTCGGGAGCTGGCCTCAGACGTGTGTGGATGTTTTAGGGGGTTGCAACATCCTCCTGCTCATATCAAGCACATTTTCTTTCTTTTACCAAGGGTTGGGGCATAATCCTATGGTAAAGCGTTCGCTTGATGCGCGATCGGTCTAGGATCGATCCTCGTCGGTAGGCCCATTGGGCTATTTATCGTTCTGGCCAGTGCACCATAACTAGTATATCAAAGGCCGTGGTATGTGCTATCCTGTCTGTGGGATGGTGCATATAAAAGATCCCTTGCTACTGATGGGAAAATAACTATTTCGGAACTTTAGTGGGATGGGACGAACCAAAAACAGAAAATAAAATAACTATATATACATATACATAGACTGAAATAAACTCGAGGTTTTTGCTAGAGCGGCTGCAGCGCGAGTACGATTATATCGAGCAGTACACACCAATCAACCGGACCGCCTAATAAACATGGTCCACAGCTCCTATGTCTTGTTTTTTAGAGAAGCCGAGCGCTTTTTAAAACAAAACTCACACAACGAGGGTGAAAACCCTTCAAATACAGCTAATTCGGTTAGTACATTTCTTCCCCTCTCTTTGTATTCCTTTAAATCTAAGGGAAGAGGAAGTAATTTTCTTTGGGTAAGATGATGTTTTGTCTATGTTTAGGGACTTAGCGTAATAGGTACAACCTAAACAGATAATTAAGTAACAACAATCATTCAGCACGCATTCTACATACATCACAATCACACAGGATGCATGGACTCATGATAACAATTCAACCGAACTACTTTTAATGGCCCAGCACCACTGCAATACGTCCCATGGGGAGCTAGGCAAATGAAAACTGGCTCCCTAATTCGCACTTGCACTTTCACCCAGAGGGAGTCGGACAAAATAATACCGGCTCACTCTACTCAATCCCAAAAGGTTCCAGCTCACCAATTAGCTCCATTTTCAATTTTGATGAACCATTCTAATTATGCGTCGAAATTACCTTCAAGAAATTACGCAACATTTTCTATTTGGCTTTAATCCTACGGGGCATTTGCAAATTCAAAAGCACCAAAAACCACGCCTCGTCCGCTACCGACCCTCGCCCGCTACCGACCCTCGTCCGCTACCGACCCTGGTCGGGATGCTTGTGATCCATTGCACATGCGGGCGGACGTAGCCCAGTGGTAAAGCGCTCACTCGATGCGCACTCGGCTTGGGATCGATCCCCGCCGATGGGCCCATTGGGCTATTTCTCGTTCCAGCCAGTGCACCACGACTGGTATATCAAAGGCCGTGGTATGTACTAGCCTGTCTGTATAAAAGATCCCTTGTTGATAATCGAAAAGAGTAGCCCATGAAGTGGCGACAGCGGGTTTCCTCTCTCAATATCTACGTGGTCCTATACCATATGTCTGAGGTCATATAACCCGTAATAAAATGTGTTGAGTGCGTCGTTAAATAAAAAAAATCCTTCCTTCCCTTGCACATACCCTGCGCGGGCGACCCCCTCTCCCACCCACCAAACCCTTTTCCTGTCCGTGACAGGCGTGTGCTATAACAGCTTGTTCTGAATGTGCACGTTAAAACCTATGACCTGGCCTGACCTGATCTAATGGAAAATATAGCGGGTTTCCTCTCTAAGACTATATGTCAGAATAACCAAATGTTTGACATCCAGTAGCCGATGATTAGTAAATAAAATGTGCTCCAGTGGTGTCGTTAAACAAAACGAACTTTCTTTTTCCAATACATTTTCTGGGAGAGCAAAGAAGAAAACAACAACAACGACGTGCCTACTACATCAAACGCTGTGGTGTCTCCAGAACGTGATCATCAGTTACCGACCTACATGTATTATATTTATCGTGTTTTATTTTCGGGTGTTATCTGAAGACAGAGGGCGGGGAGCACTTGTGACGATATTATTACCTCAGTTAGTCATAAATAAAACAACACGCCTGTGGGTGTCGTTAATGGTGAAACTGAGCCGTTACTGAAGTTCACTGTCAAAGAAAACCGCGGCGTAATGGGGGTCACCGCCAGGTTCTCTTTAACATGCTCACATCCACTGAACGTTCAGGCATGCTCAGTTCTCACCTAGCCGGGTTCTCGTTAACATGCCCACATCCACTGAACGTTCAGGCATGCTCAGTTCTCACCTAGCCGGGTTCTCGTTAACATGCCCACATCCACTGAACGTTCAGGCATGCTCAGTTCTCACCTAGCCGGGTTCTCCTTAACATGCTCACATCCACTGAACGTTCAGGCATGCTCAGTTCTCACCTAGCCGGGTTCTCGTTAACATGCTCACATCCACTGAACGTTCAGGCATGCTCAGTTCTCACCTAGCCGGGTTCTCCTTAACATGCTCACATCCACTGAACGTTCAGGCATGCTCAGTTCTCACCTAGCCGGGTTCTCGTTAACATGCTCACATCCACTGAACGTTCAGGCATGCTCAGTTCTCACCTAGCCGGGTTCTCGTTAACATGCCCACATCCACTGAACGTTCAGGCATACTCAGTTCTCACCTAGCCGGGTTCTCGTTAACATGCCCACATCCATTGAACGTTCAGGCATGCTCAGTTCTCACCTAGCCGGGTTCTCGTTAACATGCTCACATCCACTGAACGTTCAGGCATGCTCAGTTCTCACCTAGCCGGGATCTCCTTAACATGCTCACATCCACTGAACGTTCAGGCATGCTCAGTTCTCACCTAGCCGGGTTCTCGTTAACATGCTCACATCCACTGAACGTTCAGGCATGCTCAGTTCTCACCTAGCCGGGTTCTCGTTAACATGCCCACATCCACTGAACGTTCAGGCATGCTCAGTTCTCACCTAGCCGGGTTCTCGTTAACATGCTCACATCCACTGAACGTTCAGGCATGCTCAGTTCTCACCTAGCCGGGGGGGGGGGGGGGGGATTTGTCATGGGACCTACAAGGTGGTCATGATCAGACGGTCAGTCTGAACCCACTGCGGGGATCCTCCTCACACACAGAGAGTCTGAATACCAATCATTACAATCAGCAGCAGCATTGTTTTCTGTCCGTGACAGACGTGGGAAACTACGATAAAGAGAACAGCCTCGTTAACTACCTCAATCAGACGATCATTACGTCACTACCGGTGACACTTGTGGCTAATATCAGCGGCCATTGTTACACCGCTAGCCAGACGAACATGATGCAAATGTCCGTGGCGCCAGTTAATTAACACTATGCATAATAATCAAATTATTTATTGTTTGATTGAAGTAGGTCAGCTGAAGTTCAGTTCAGATAAAGCTGGTAGAAAAATATAATCTAAATACAAATATATCTGTCCTGGACATTGTGGCTGACGATGTTAGGATTCCTGCCCAGAATTAACATGCCTGAACTTTAATTAGATATATGAACATGGCGAACTGTTTCCTGTTTCAAAACTATAGCGGGTTTCATCTGATAACTACAACTCAGAATGACCAAATGTTTGATGATTAATTAATCAATGTGCTCCAGTGGTGTCGTTAAACAAAACAAACTTTGTTTCTTGTTTCACCATTCCCAATGTCTGATCATGCGATTTTGACAGATAGTCGATTTAACCGGTGTTGCATTCCTAAATAAGCAAAAATAATTAAGTGTAAACAAAATATTTACAAACCCTAAGTTACAATACAGGCTGGTCACTTTCAAAACCACAGAAACACGAATAGGAATATAGCTTAGATAAATTTAATCTGGTAAACACAAATAACCTTGACTTTTTTCACTTGACCTTTTCCCAACATAATAGATACATCTCATAATCTTATAAAAGCACATTAATCTAGTAAAAACATAAGCTACTGTTTAATCAAGACACTGTGTAAAGGGTCACGCGACGAAATATAGCACATTATTATGTTCTCCTTGACGTATTTATCCACAAGTCACCAACGATAAATTCCTTTGAATGAGTGAACATGACGCTTGGAAAGGATTAACCATTAAGCCAATGTCGAAAGGTACATGTGGACAAAACACTGCTAGTGAATAACAGACACATGCTGTCAGAGTAAAAACTAACATAATTAAGCACTTCAAGACCTTTGCAGTTCTTGGTGCCTGATTCTGGATGCAAGTACAGATTACACGCGCAGTGACACGACAAACGTTTTAATACTTCTCTATAGTCATCATCGATAATCTTGTGAGTAACCTTGGCCTTTAGTTCAGATGGCAACTACACTAACTTGCTACGTTTACAAACTATGACAACGGGATGTACATTGCAGAGTGCTTCTGTAATATGCGATAAGTCGTAGACCCAACCCCCCTTAATGGACACCTCTGGTTATTTCAATCTGGTATATCAAAAGCTATGTCACATGTCTAGTCTTTTAAAAAGTGGATCTACTATATCACAAGGAATATTATTTGTGATGGCAGCAGGTTTCTTTTCTAACACTAAATCAATATTTAATTGAATGGGTATATTTGACATGTGACATCTACCGATTACATGGTACTTATATAAAAGTACTGCTTTTCTTTCACAGGCCTCCCCATTTCCATTTCGGTGAATTGTTAAAAAAACAAATCGCCAAATTTCCTTCGTTCAAAATTGCGCACCCTTTTCTCTTTGGTTTAATCTTACGGGACATTCCAAATTCCATAGCACCAAAAGCACCCTCGCCTGCTGCCGATTCCGGTCGGACTGCTGGTGTTTTCTCTCACCCACCCCAACCCTTTCCTGTCCAGGACGGAGGAGCCCATTGGGCTATTTTTCGTTCCAGCCAGTGTAACACGAATGGTATATCAAAGGCCGTGGCATGTGCTATCATGTCTGTGGGATGGTAAATATAAAATATCTTATGCTAGTAATGGAAAAACAAATGTAGCGGGTTTCCTTTCTAAGACAGTTTGTCAAAATGACCCAATGTTTGACATACAATAGCCGATGATTAATAAGCAATGTGCTCTATTAATGTCGTTAAACAAAACAAACTTTAACTTTACTTTCACAGAAAGGCGAAGTGTATGAAGAATGAAATAGTTTATGAAACGAAATAAAGATTTGTATATACACAGATCAGGGTAGGTGGTTGATATTACACAGATCAGGGTAGATGATTGATAATACACAGATGAGATTAGATGATTGATAATACACATATGAGGGTAGGTGATTGTCAATACACAGATGAGGGTAGGTGATTGGCGACTCCTGAAAAACGGATCTTTTCAAATAATTATCACTTGTGAACGACATGACAATCTTCACGCGGGAAGAAAACAAAAAATAAGCTGAGGAAATAGTTGCAAATGGGATAGAGACTGTGCTTGGGAAATTGTCTTTTTGTAGTGTATTATCATATAGCAACCATTTTGTTTAGTGTGTTGTCTGTTTTCCGTATACAAGGGCGCCAGCGGTGTAGTTATTAGCTGATCATAGGTTTATCAGCTTGCCGACTAAACTGCGTGTTACGTGTAACAACATTGGTAAGTCGATGATACTTGATCCAGTATGTCTGTTACTCAACAACGACAGTCTACCCGCCAGATGCCCTCCATCCAACAGGTGTATAACAAGCTTTAGGTGCTACACCCAACGCTGGCCAGTAAGCTTGGTTGACTAAAGGTTCGTTTTATAGTGCTACTTGTAACAACGATATCAATCTTGCGATTTCATAGTTCAAACGTTTGAACTAATCGTAGAAGTACATATTCTATTCGTATCCGTTTGTTCACAGTCTCCATAGCGCAGATACTGGACATATGAACCAGTTTTGAACTAGAAGCTACTGGGTTCAAAACCCAGCAATAGCTTCAGCACAGAGTGATTACGGCCTTGACAAGCAGATGCCGCCCAGCGCTAAACAACCAGTCTAATCGAGATAATCAAGATCAAAGGCCGTATTATATACCATCCTGTTTGTGCAGATAAAAATCACTCCTTACTGCTACCTGGAAGACGTAGCTTTTGTCATCATTGCCATCCCCCAGCTTCATCAGTGTTCCAAACAGAGCCGGTTTAAGGATCCGCGGGGCCTATAGGACAAATAACAGCGGTCCCCCTTCAAGGAAATATATTTTGCAACCCCATTGGGTAGAGGGGAAAAATGACATGGGGAAAATAAATGTACACATCACCGTGGGACACCCCGAAGCGCGGGGATGGTAGCACGTGTCCTACTAGGATAAACCGGCTCTGGTTCCAAACTATAGTTAAGATTATCTAAAATCCTAATGTTACACCACACAGTATATCTACCGCCCTTTAAATTACCTGCTACTTTCTTCTCGATATTAGTAATTATTTTTATTTATACATACGCCGTCGTCCACAATTATCTCCCACAAATGTGAATGTGTGAATGAAGTTGCTAATTATAGCAACAGTCTACATATAAGTCCAACATTGGGTATAAATCTAAAGCATATATATAGTGAATATAGTATTTATTGGTTTGAAGTCAATATCTTTTTGTCTATTTATACAGTCTTGGTAGTAGGTCTGACATTATCCAATGTCACTTCATGTCAAGATGATATTTCGTCTTCACGGTTGTACCTTTCATGGTATCAAAGGAGCAGGTGTTTCCAGAAAAAATACGAAACATGTAGTTTTTTAAATTTAAAAATATAATTTGCTGTCTAGAAAACGCTATGTTACTGTGCCACAACTGGTTGTTTTACGCCCACCCATACCCACTAATTATTTAGTTTAATCCCAACTGATGGTCATTTTAGATGAGCGTTAATCAGTCGAATTATAAGTCAAGAACACGTAACGACGAAGTCGGGATTTTATATTGTGTGTGAGTGTGTTGGGGGTGGGGGGGGGGGGGATCCACACTGAAAGGGCCAACACATTGGGTAAATACAAAAGGTAATGGGGGAAACGTGATTGGGGTTGGCATGGTGTTTTAACAAATAATACATCATGCTCAGGGAATAATACATAGGTTTTAATTAGTCAAATGGCAAGTCATAAATACGGCCGGAGTACACAGGCGCATGTGCAAGAATCTTACCAGGGGTGGGTCTAGACTGTGACCCTTGTTTTGATTTGTTAAATGATGGGTCCTGAACAGGGAATAATGTAGGTTTTGATGAATCAAAAGACACGTCATGAACATGTCGTAGATTTTGATTAGAGGAATGGTTGGTCATGAATATAAAGTAACGTAGGTGTTGATGAGTAGAATGATGTTATGAACACGGAGTAACGTAGGTTTTGATGAGTCGAATGATAGGTCATGAACACGGAGTAACGTAGGTTTTGATGAGTAGAATGATATGACATAAACACGGATTAACGTAGGTTTTGATGAGTAGAATGATGTTATGAACACGGAGTAACGTAGGTTTTGATGAGTAGAATGACGTCATGAACACGAAGTAACGTAGGTTTTGATGAGTAGAATGATGTCATGAACACGGAGTGACGTAGGTTTGATGAGTAGAATGAAGATCATGAACACGGAGTAACGTTGGTTTGATGAGTAGAATGATGTCATGAACACGGAGTGACGTAGGTTTTGATGAGTAGAATGATAGATCATGAACACGGAGTAACGTAGGTTTGATGAGTAGAATGATAGATCATAAAGACGGAGTAACGTAAGTTTTGATGAGTAGAATGATATATCATGAACACGAAGTAACGTAGGTTTTGATGAGTTGAATGATATCATGAACACGGAGTGACGTAGATTTTGATGAGTAGAATGATAGACCATGAACACGGAGTAACGTAGGTTTTGATGAGTAGAATGATAGATCATAAATACGGAGTAACGTAGGTTTTGATTAGTGGATTGGTTGGTCATGAATACGGTGTAAAGTAAGTTTTTACGAATTACGATAAACATCACTCAGTCTGAGAACGTATGTAACCGTTTATAACATTACCACTGTAATCGTATTAAAACTGCTTACAGACTGCATTTATAGTGGTGGTTATAAACCATTACACAAAGTGTGTAACCATCTATAAAATCAACATGTTACATAAACGTGTGAACATTTATAAAATTACTACTGTTGAGAGCAGTTCAGTTTGATGATTTGAGTTGATTTGAGTTGGATTTGTGAAATTTGTCCTTAAAATGAGTTGCAAAATTCAATTATGCTGAATACTATTCGGTAAAAAATAATTTATTCTTACTAAAAGCTAAAAAAACAAAACCCAAAAAACTACATTTTGTAAAAACTCAAACTGAAATATTTCATAATACATGTATTTGTATTCTGCACGTCTTACTATATAAAACAATCTTTTAAAACACATCTGCAATTCTGAATATTAGATTATGTGCTTCATGTTTGAAATAATAGAGTTCCCCCTGCGGTTCTGTTAATCATTTAGAAATAAGCAGGGGTGGATATAGGAATTTGAGAAGGGTGTGGGCAAAATATGTATTGCACTACGTTGACAGTATTTTGCCCCAACATATCAGTGTAAAAAAAAGTGATGCGCAACCCCCTCCGTATCCATCTATAATACGCTGTATTGGGTCTGTGCTTGTACTTTTTATTACCTACTTACATAGATCTTTATTAGTATTATGCTCGACCTAAGCGGCCTGCTCCAACCACTTGATTAAAATAATGATTGGTGGTGTTTTTATATCGGTGTTTACACTGTCGTAAATCCAAGTAGCAGAGTTATAAAACATGTACTGGTGTACCAAATGTGTACATGCATGTATATTTGTCACATATTTATGGTGGGTTTTTTTTTTATATATACGTCCCTTTGAGATTAAACGATTTCTTGGTACTATCACTGTCTGTGTTATTAGTCCCTTCGTTAGTCTGCCCGTCTCTTCATGGCTGACTTATCAAATTCCATATGTGCTGTTCTGTTAGTGGAAACGTGCAAAGTGAAAACGAGAATGAAAATACACAACAGTCTGGTACAAGTAATAACTAACAGAAATATGGCCGGTCACGGGCTTAGCTAGAAGTTTCTTTAGCAGTAAAAACATGCAGTTACCACACTACAACCTTAAGCTGGCTGGCAAGCTGTGTCGCTCTGCATAATGCATGTAAATCGGCTGTAACATTACCATATTTTAAACAAGAATCTTAATGATTTTATTTTAATCTAGAAGTCTAACCAAAGTTCAGACTAATACTGCTCAGAAATAGAACAGAGGTGTAGTGATTGTACCCCATCATATTATGGTGATAATTTTACCCCATGCTTATAAATGGTATGTGGTGTCCTGTCTGTGGGAAAGTGCATATACAAGATTCCTTGCTGCTAGTGGGAGAATGTAACGTGCTTTGTCTGAAAACTATGTATCCGAGTTATAAAATGCTTAACATCCAAATGCTTAGGATTAATTAAGCAATGTGCTCCAGTGGTGTCGTTAAACAACATCCGAAAAATACAAAGACCCTTTAATGTTTTGACTTAAGTTTCCATTAAGTCTGAAGACTTTAAAGTCAAGGCAACACCATACAAACTACATTTGAGACGTGGACAGTTTTATAACCCATTGTCTCTATAAGGTAACTGCTGGTTGAATAAATTAATGGTTTAGCTACCCACCATGGAGCACATGAACCCCCTTCACCCCTTAATATGCCATTGATCAAGAATGAACTTACAGCGATATGAAAAAAACTTCCCCCAGCCTTCCGTTGAACTTTCATTCTGTCCATACGTGTATTCCATTTGAAAAACCTTAATTTTAAACTGTATCAAAATAAGTACATACAAACTACAATACCGTATGAAAGGTGTAACATTTTATGTAATCCCTTATGAAACAGGAGAGAAAACATGTTTTTTTCATGTGCATATTAAACCAGCATACAAAAACATTATTAATCTAAATCACAATATTCACATTATGGATTCTGCGAACTTTTAGGTCGTCTTTGTTTATAAAAGTCTTTATTTATACTACTTTTATAACTGTTTCTCGGATTCCAAGATGGCGGTCTGTGTGACTGAACTCTGCGGATTGGTACAGAAGCAGACAACGCGCTACCTTTGCTCGCGGCTATCATTTGCGCGTGAGCGCGAGCGCGTTCGCTGAGCATCGTGTTTTCCTGGATGACGGTCCCGTCGCTGTTGACGGTTGGTATGATTCCGTAACGTTTGTACAGGTCAATCCGGGTCTTCTCCATGTCGCTCATGCCTCTCATCGTCTGCTTCAACATCGACCAGTTCAGCGAGGCGGCGCTGTTCTTCTTTTGAGCAACCATGTCCTGCACGTGTCGCCTCAGAATCCTCCAGCCTCGCTGAGCATTCTCAATCGTCCTCTTACTGGGCGTTTCATAGTCACTCTGGTCCTCGGATAACTCCGAATCACCATTCGTCACATTCATTTTATTGTTACATGCTTTCGAAAAGCGATTTGTCAAGGATGCTATGGTTCCAAGTTTGGCTCGAAACTTGGAGAGTCCTTTCGATTTGCCGTAGTCTGACTTGCCGTACAGATCTAGCATCGTTTTCTGAAACGTGTCGCTGGACCTGAAGGAGACTTTCTGCTGCTTCGTGTAATAATCCGTGGAGTCGTTGATGTTCTTGACGTGGTCGTCGAACGCATCCCAAGCAGACGACTGCACACACAGTGAAACCGATCGTCTCGAACCGTCTGTCGAATCAGACGACAAACTCTCAGATCTGTGTCTCAAATCTTTCGAATATTTTCTTCCCGCAACACCGGGTTTCTTTGTGTGAACATCGTCCGGTGGTCTTGAACGCGTTACCGAGGGCAGAATGTTAGGTTTAGGCTCTGAAAGTGTTCTGGTCCTCGTTGACGCGTTGCTGCTTTCAGAGATGAGTCTGACTCTGCTTCCGTTAACATCACCAACCGGAGTCACTCCGAGCAGGTCTACTCTCTCCTTAGTCTCAGACACCGACTTTCTGTAAGCCGTTGTTGGCATGGTGACGTGTCCTGGTGTCCTGGGGCGGATCAGAGCCGATCTTCCTTGCCTGTCTCTGCCGTCGTTATTCAACACAACACTTTTCGGTGATCTCGCACTTTGCGTCCGTCTTCTTCTGGAGACAGATTCGTTGTCAGTGACAGAAAATTTCATTATATCGTCCAAAACATCCACCACAGCCTTTTAACACAAAATATTTCATTACATTGTCCGAAATATATCAGTCAGTGTTATAGCATAGATAGAAAAGTAAATCACACAACTCACTGTTATAGTTTGTGAAAATAATCCTGGCTTCTTGCTAGAAGTTCAAACTTTTGACGTTCAATATCTTCAAGTGCATGTCCAACAAAACGAAGCACCTTCCCACTTTGTCCAACACGGGGCTCTCCGCGAATCTAAGTGTTTACATATTCATTCACGTCGAGTTCCCGTGTGTCCTACGTATTGGACGTGGCTGCGTTTATGCTTTCCCCAATGAAGATTATCTCGATCATGCGCTTGCTTACACGCCACTGGATATAGACTCGTGCTGTAAGAACTCAGTCAATAAAATGTCATACGCCTCTTTGATCATGTGACCATGGGTGTAATTGCTCGAGCGCGCCAGAGGAAAGTCAGCCACAATGGTGAGTGGACGGATTCTGTGCAAGTCTGTTGGTAGATTCAACCAATCGACGGATTAACCGAATGTGGAGACAATAATCTCCTTGTCTTTCATCTCGGAATAGTCCCGATTCCATGTCGAGCATCAATCAATGTAGATCAGATTTATTGGTGACGATTGTGGTGTCGTTATGATTAATATCGATATCTAGTATGTATATATGTATGTATGTCAAAGACCGTGGTATGTGCTCCTCTGACTGTGGGGAAGTGCTGCTAATGGAAAAATGTAGCAGTTTGCATGTGTGTGTGTGTGTCTCTGTGTGTGTCTCTCTCTCTCTCTCTCTCTCTCTCTCTCTCTCTCTCTCTCTCTCTCTCTCTCTCTCTCTCTCTCTCTCTCTCTCTCTCTCTCTCTCTCTCGTGTATAGGTTTCTTTCGTGCCACCCAATACTTCTGCCAAAACAGTTAATTGAACAAAAATGTATTTGTTTATGATCTAGCCATACAATCAATATGCAGCCCGCGAGCCACACCTCTGTGATACTCGTCAAACACCTCAACCCGGTGTCGATTCCTTTGTGTCTTAGACGCCCACTTCGCCAGTCGCAGCAATTAGCTAAACACATGAACCAGCTACAGAAACGTCGTATCTACGTCTTACATAAACGGCCGTGAAATAATGGCGTCGGCAGTGTGTCAGCCACGTGGTGTCCAAGGTGTTAATCCAGCCTTGTGAGAGCACTAGAGCATGAACTCCACAGTCGTAGTTCAATAATAAAATCATTAACTGCATCATATTAATTGAAGATAAATAATACTACTAGATACTGTACACTTTATTAAAAATATAAAGTATATTCGAGGGAACGCTACTGCATTGTTGTGTGTATTAATGGAAAAATAATTCCGGAATTTTTTGATTTTCTACTACTACTACTATTACTACTACTACTATTACTACTACCACTATTACTACTACTACCACTATTACTACTAGTATTACTACTACTACTACTACTACTATTACTACTACAACTATTACTACTACTACCACTACTACACTACCGCCACTACCACCACCACCACGACCACTACCACCACCACCACTACTACTACGACCACTACCACTACTACTACTACTATTCTACTACTATTTTTACTACAACTCACAGATGTTATTTTTTAATTGTTATATTGGTGATAAATTATCAAACTGCAACATTCTACCTGTAAAGAAATTAACGATTGGTTTATTTTTATGTTTTCATTGTCCAAAATCCCAACATATTTTTACCAAAAATATAAATGTTATCTTTCTCCAAACATTCATCAGCGAAGACAATCATGAACGATTATATAATTATGAAAACCAGAGAACCCCGTGAACCGAGCACTGACGTCAAGACTCGAACAGCGGTCTTTGTGATGGTAAACTATGCACTTGTTCACTTAACCCCCTCGCGACCCCACACACCTCACAAACGAAGCTGGGTTTCTGCTGCACTGATTGATCGACATATAATCCCACACACATTTCTGATACAGTGCCTTCTCTATACGTGGCCGCGCCAAGTTCTGTGGAGTATTCGCAACAAATCAACTGCTCAATGCAATAGGCCTACCTGAATGCACCCATATTGATAGCCAGTCTTGCGTATAACAATATGCCTTGTATAATTTCTAAAAGCTTTTGTTTAACGACACCACTAGAGAACATTATATAATTAATCATCGGATATTTAAAGTTTGTTTTGTTTAACGACACCACTAGAGCACCTGGATTAATTAATCATCGGCTATTGGATGTGAAACATTTGGTAATTTTGTCACGTAGTCATAAGAGGAAACCCGCTATATTTTTCCTAATGCAGCAAGGGATCTTTTATATGCACTTTCCCACAGACAGGAAAGCACATACCACGGCCTTTAACCAGTTGTGGTGCACTGGTTTAAATGAGAAAAAACCCAATCAATTGAATGGATCCACCGAGGTGGTTCAATCCTGTGCGGTTACCGTCATAATAGTTGAATAGATCCACGGAGATGGTTCGATCCTGCAACGCAAGCACCACAAACGAGCACTCAACCCACTGAGCTAAATCCCGCCACACCTTTTAATATAATATATACGCTAGGCCGTTTTAATATAATATATACGCAAGGCCGTTTTAACACTTTCCAATCGTTCTGATTGCTTCTCCTCTTTTAGTATAATATATACGCAAGGTCGTTTTAACACCTTCCAATCGTTCTGATTGCTTCTCCTCTTTTCATCTGCACTGACAACTGCCTTATTTGTACTTTCCTCGATGCCCAACTTCGCTAGCATCTTTTTGCGTTTAGGTGCGGTCGACAATCGTACATACATCGTGTTAAATATTGCATACAAAGATAATTCCACAAATACAAAACAATGGACACCGCCATCTTTGAAACTGAACATAGAAGTTAACAGGGCGGCCGTGTACTAGTATACAGTCTACTGTGTCCTATTTTGGGAACAAGTTTAAGGCCACCACACCCCATCCATACTTTCCAGCGATGACACGTTAAAGCAATGCCTCAGTCTAAAACGGATCTTTGCATACACAGAAGCGCTATACCGCTTCAGTGTTAAAAATTATACACCTAGCCATATGAAGACAAATCTCTTAAACGTTGTATAGTCACTAGTTATTGTTCATACACTCAGGGTCACAACTAAGGGGAGGGGGACCAGTTTACCTCACAACAATATGAACTTTTTTCTTGAAAATTCCTAAATATCTTTTGTTAACCTGGAGACATCTGTGCCTCAATTCTCTGTGTACTACCACACCACTTGCTTCAGGATAGGTTACTTCTTTGCTGATACTACACTCCCCCTTCCACCACCCCCACCAAAAAAAAAACCCCAAACCAAAATGTAATTTTTCATTTCAACTTATTTTCGTGCTTATATCCAATGTTCAAGCAAACTGTTCTGGGCACACACCTCAGCTATCTGGGCTGTCTGTCCAGAGGGTGTAGTGGTCTTACACCTACCCATGGAGTTGTTAAAACATGCTCTGGGTGGGAGCTGGTACCGGGCTGCGAAACCTGTACCTACCAGCCTTATGTCCAATGGCTTAACCGTGACACTACCGAGGCCGGTAAACACTCCAAAAAACAAACACCCTTCTCAAGATCTACAATATATGGTTGACAGCCTTATTCAAGAATACCTCATAAAACATTGATATAATACGATTAAAAATAAACACATTTCTTCTAAATAAATTAAATATTTATTTGTAATATACAATTTTGATATAAAAAATTCTTCATAAAATATGGCTATATTGAGCCGACTCTGCACAAGATCCAAGATGGTGTCACGGTGACTCTGTCCTGGTAAATACATACACTTATTGTCTGGCTGGTGTAAAGGTAAGCAGGTCAGACAAATGGTTTATTTCTCTTCAAACTTAAAGTTACTTAATTTCATAAACAGCTCTTTATAGCTACTCAATACATTAACATATAATACATCAACATGTACTGAACAACAAAACACACCAAGTTATAAAATTATCATACAAAGAGATACTGACCATCACCTAAATCACACACACACCACACACACACACACTCACTCACTCAACATACACAACACACACACTCACTCACTCACACACACAAACATGCACCCACACTAAACACACCCACATGGCACACATGCTTGGCTTGATATGTATAAACTTTGAGTTGATGATGAAGGATGTCTGTGTGTTCAACTAACGTTCCATCACTCTCAGCTATCTAGTCTGTCTGTTGAGAAATAATGTTAATGTTCAGTGAGACAGTACTGTACTTGTTCCGGTTCAGAGCTGACGCAGAGACACGAACCCAGCACCTAGTAGCCCCAAACCCAACAGCCTAAACTGACTGTCCTCAGTCTGCTGCCACTGTAACATATTTCTGGCTAACAGAGCCTTTTTTAACAACTATGAGTACATAATACATAATTAGATTACATAATACATACATGTTCTTGTTTAGAATACCAGTGTCTGTGAATTAAATCTGCTTCTGTGTGTACTGATAGTAGCTCATGATTTCATTTCTTAATAGATAAATATTTTTGCATGTACAAAACTATTGGAACAAAAAGTACAGTTTATACTACTACAAACATAACAATGACCAGAAACACATTAAATAAAATGTATTTGACATAAAAATTTAGTCATTAAAGAGACTCCATTAGTTGGAAACCTTTTAACAATGGCAACAAACTCATTGAGACCGACTACGAGTAAAACCCCAATAAATGCCCTAAAACACTGATAAATACCCCTCACACAGTCAGTGTGTTGTAAGAACCAAACAGTGACAGGACAGTAACTCTCTGCGAGTGATCCTAGTTGAATGTTCCAGTGAAATGTCTAATGATACGCAGTCACAGTGTGTTGTAAGAACCAAACAGTGACAGGACAGTAACTCTCTGCGAGTGATCCTAGTTGAATGTTCCAGTGAAATGTCTAATGATACGCAGTCACAGTGTGTTGTAAGAACCAAACAGTGACAGGACAATAAACCTCCGCTGCGAGTGATCCTAGCTGAATGTTCCAGTGAAATGTCTAATAATACACAGTCACACTGGTCATATATATATTATTACAGTATGCTTGTGCGTTTCCTTCAGTTGGGTACAACCATGCTGAATATTATACCCTGCCCTATGTTACACGCACCTACCAATCATACAGTTTGCCACAAGTATGTTATATATATCATTATAAAGGGAATCTGAAATTTTGGCATATCAAATCTTTTGGCAATTTGAAATTTTAAGGCATTGTTTCATTTTTAAATACATATTAAATCTTGGATAAACAGAGTAAACAAAATGCATACAGTATCAACAATGACACAGACAAATGGTTTTCATTAATTCAGCAGTATGTAGCAATAACAAAAAATTGTAAACTATTAAAATATCCAGATAACTATGCACAAACACAAACATTTATATCACAGACAGTTAAAGTATTACATCACAAACTGCAACAAGTTTACAAATCCAATCTCAATACTTGTAACATTTACAAATATACACAATACCGGTAATACTAGGTCCTAATCAAATGGGTTGGGTTTTTGTTTATTACAAGATCCTTAAAAATAAACTTCACTGGAATAAAGAACTGAAAACTTTAGCATTCTACTGTGTACAGACAACCTGCATGACAACTATCAACGTTGCCTTTAACAGGTAAACAAATCATAATTGTATTAAAATCTTACATCGACACATTTTGAAAGAGACAGTAACACTGATGAGATGATAACACTTGAATTAATGAAAGCTGGCATCAAACCTGTCAGGTGTAATCCAGGTCTATTTCTCATAAATAAATGTGCATCTGTGAAAAGCAATGTACTAATATTTATTATTACTATCATAGTGTTAACACAATTTTCACATCAACAATTTCAAACCAGGTATCAGGACCCGTGCTTATAAAATGCTTCAAGAGTCCAGACTCAATCTCTAATGACACCACACGTATACAATTTGTATGGCGCCGTCATGACATTACTGTCTCAGACTCTAATAGTCTCGAGTCCAGACTCAATCTCTAATGACACCACACGTATACAATATGTATGGGCCGTCATGACATTACTGTCTCAGACTCTAATAGAGTCTCGAGTCCAGACTCAATCTCTAATGACACCACACGTATACAATTTGTATGGCGCCGTCATGACATTACTGTCTCAGACTCTAATAGAGTCCAGACTCAATCTCTAATGACACCACACGTATACAATTTGTATGGCGCCGTCATGACATTACTGTCTCAGACTCTAATAGAGTCCAGACTCAATCTCTAATGACACCACACGTATACAATTTGTATGGCGCCGTCATGACATTACTGTCTCAGACTCTAATAGTCTCGAGTCCAGACTCAATCTCTAATGACACCACATGTATACAATTTGTATGGCACCGTCATGACATTACTGTCTCAGACTCTATTAGTCTAATAAGAGTCTGGAGTCCAGACTCAATCTCTAATGACACCACACATATACAATTTGTATGGCGCCGTCATGACATTACTGTCTCAGACTCTAATAGAGTCTTGAGTCAAAATGTTTTATAAGCAACAGGCTTGATGTCTCAAGCAAAATAGAGATGGATATAATTTTGGAACTTCTTTGAAACTACAATCGGTTTTTTTCCTTTTAGTAAATAGGTTTTACAAATTGTCAGTGTTTTTCCCCCATCTTTTTGCTGAAGACATTCATGTTACTAGTTGCTCATTGTGAGATTCTACCAAGCCTTATTAAACTATTTATTATTATCCAAGTGATTAATGAACATTTAATGACAGCCCAGCATGAAAAAAACGATCTGTAAGATAAATAGTTCATTTGAAGGATGCTGTACATTATGTCATCAAAACTCTTCATCAAATGAAAAATGCCCATTTCACTCTGGCCACTTAAGATGGTGGTCATCATTTTTTGGGAGGATATAATTATTATTATTTTATTATGATAATTCTTCTTCTTATTATTATAAACCCAAAACTATGTCCATACAGAATAACTTAAAAAACCCTCAAAGTATGACATTGACTTAAATATATAGTGAGGAACTGACAGAGATACAGAACTGTTGGACAACAGATATATACAATTAATGGACAGCTGATTTAGAAAACAAGTCTGAGGTGTTCTATCACAGGATGATCATATCCAGCGACCGGCAACGTTGTAAATGAAAGACTGCTTCCCCATTTCCACGGGTCGGTAGTGTGCTGCAAAATACAAAAAAGCAACCTCAGCCGACTATAAAAACATGCAATTATCTCCCTACATATCTGGGAACTGAGAATAAAATCAACATGAATGACCTGACAAATTTCTTCATCACTACAAATTGTTGGCCTTTTAAAAACTGTATCTGGTATTGCTTTTCAACAGATAAATCCAGATATCTATTTATTTGCACTGATATTGTCTAAAAAAAAAAACATCCTCTTTTAAAACTGTCAATTTTTTTTGTGTTACATTATAAAATTATGGCTAAACTTAAATATTTACACAATGTCTAATATGACAAAATTACTAAGACATTTCACCACTGTCCAGAATTCCATTGTAGTGCCTTTTAAAATATGAAGGAAAAAACAAGAGGTAATTTTTCATAACCTGCAAACTTGACACAAACTGCTACCACTGACCATTCACCTAATAATTGTTGTGCTTATATCCAATTAAGGTTCAAGCACGCTATCCTGAATACACACCTCAGCTCTTTGGGCTGTCTGTCCAGGACAGTGGTTTAGTTGTTATTGATTAGTAAGAGAGAAGAGGGTGTAGTGGTCTCACACCTACCCAATGAGTCGTTAAAACTCGCTCTGAGTGGGAGCCGACACCTAACAATGATAAAGACTAAAGGCTCAAAGAAAGACAACTCTTACCAGGTCCTGGTAAAGCAGTGCCCATTCCTAATACATCCCCCGACCACCTGCTGGTAGCTGAGACAAACGCTGAACTTGACATGAAGTGTTTAGTAGGACCGTCGTAATCAACCATCTCGTAACTTCCAGGACCTGGGGTGGGGGGAGCAGGGGGGAGAGGCATGGCAGGAGCTGAGATACACAAGTAATGTTTTCGGCTGAAAGGAAATAAACAAAATATATTATTAAATTTCTCTTACATGAAATATTGTAGCAAACTTTGTCCAACTGAGCACAACGCCCCACCCTCCAATTTATATATAATTAATATACACTTATAAATGGAGCATCTAGAATATAGTGTTACATTTAATCCATCCCTAATTCAGAATATATATGATTTTAAAACACCCCAAGAAGAGACTTACGGAAAAAGCAGTTTTTTCGGAGGTTCTTCGTTACCGGAAGGAAGATATGTCCCAGGACCAGGAAACTGTAAATAGAATTGCAATTATCAATTACCAGCTGTTTGACTAAATGTTATTCTAGTAAGTTGTGTGAATACTCTCCAATATTCTTGTTTTAGAAAACATTTGCTAATGGTTTCAGTGATCTTGTCCACTGACATATACAATTTAGCTACAATAAGGCCCGATACAAAGGTCAACCGAGTAACATTCTCAAACTGGTATGTATTAACACAGTCCATTACAGCCAGGTTAAAAGGACAGCCTCAGTGTAGCATAATGAACTGAAGCAAAGAAAAAACAAGACGTGCAAACCAAAACAGCTAAGGAGAAAGAAGAAAGTTACTGTCACGTGACTGGAACAGGAAGTAGAGGCCTCACTAGAAGATTTTAGCCATCCCGTTGGCTGTTGGGATGTTCGGACTAATATCCCTCAGGGAATATGTCTTTGTTTGAGGTCAGGTGAAGTAGAAAAGATATATATCTTGCCCATAAAATAATACAACCAAATAATGTTATTAAATAATATTTAAAAATGTATATAGCCAGGGCTTCTAGAATGTTCAAGAATTCCACTAGCAATGGGATTAGTGATTTTAAAAATTTACTAGTCACGATTAAAAATTCACTAGCCCTACTTCACAATTTTACTAAATACTAGTAATAATTAAATATGTTACCTAAAGAGGGAGATACAGCTTAAAACACTAACATTGAAGGGTTGAGTGTGGGCAGGATATTCATATTTACAAAATAGACTCAACTGCAACATTTGACCCAAAAAATTCACTAGCCGTCGGGCATGGCAATAGTAGTTATTTACCAGCCTAACATTGAATGTCACCAGCCATGGCAGTGGGGCTACCATAATCTAGAAGCCCTGATATAGCTAACACAGTTTCAATTTGAAGTGTGTCTTTACTATTATAATTAAATTATTAGTTTCTTATTGCTGATGAATATATACTTGGTTATTCAAACTTGAATGATTATAACAGTAAAATTTAATTACACAAAACAATAATCTCCAGGTGAGGCAAAGAGAACAATTAAAAGAGTCGTACGTCTGGTGGGTCAGGGTGAGTTTTGCGGATTGTTCTTGACTTGAAACTTGACTCGGTGATCACTGGACTCTCATGGAGGAGGCTGTCTTTAATAGTGTACTGTCCTGATAAACAAAACACAAACATCATCATCTCAAGACAAGAAAGTTAACTTTGTTTTATTTAAGGACACCAATAAACAATTAATTAATTAATCAGCTACTGGATATTAAACATTGGGTAATTCTCAAATGTAGTCTTCAGAGGAAACCTATTACATTTTTTAAATTGTTCCAGTAACAGGAATGAATATTTTATATGCACTTTCCAACAAAGAGGATAGCATATACCACAACCTTTGATATACCAGTTACAGGGTTCAGGGGAAGTTACAAACTACCGGTATATAAAGTCACCTCGGGTCCTGTCTACAATACATACTGATCTAAACCTTTGATATACCAGTTATAGGGTTCAGGGGAAGTTACAAACTACCGGTATATAAAGACACCTCGGGTCCTGTCTACAATACATACTGATCTAAACCTTTGATATACCAGTTACAGGGTTCAGGGGAAGTTACAAACTACCGGTATATAAAGTCACCTCGGGTCCTGTCTACAATACATACTGATCTAAACCTTTGATATACCAGTTATAGGGTTCAGGGGAAGTTACAAACTACCGGTATATAAAGACACCTCGGGTCCTGTCTACAATACATACTGATCTAAACCTTTGATATACCAGTTACAGGGTTCAGGGGAAGTTACAAACTACCGGTATATAAAGACACCTCGGGTCCTGTCTACAATACATACTGATCTAAACCTTTGATATACGAGTTATAGGGTTCAGGGGAAGTTACAAACTACCGGTATATAAAGACACCTCGGGTCCTGTCTACAATACATACTGATCTAAACCTTTGATATACCAGTTATAGGGTTCAGGAGAAGTTACAAACTACCGGTATATAAAGACACCTCGGGTCCTGTCTACAATACATACTGATCTAAACCTTTGATATACCAGTTATAGGGTTCAGGGGAAGTTACAAACTACCGGTATATAAAGACACCTCGGGTCCTGTCTACAATACATACTGATCTAAACCTTTGATATACCAGTTATAGGGTTCAGGGGAAGTTACAAACTACCGGTATATAAAGACACCTCGGGTCCTGTCTACAATACATACTGATCTAAACCTTTGATATACCAGTTATAGGGTTCAGGAGAAGTTGCAAACTACCGGTATATAAAGACACCTCGGGTCCTGTCTACAATACATACTGATCTAAACCTTTGATATACCAGTTATAGGGTTCAGGAGAAGTTGCAAACTACCGGTATATAAAGACACCTCGGGTCCTGTCTACAATACATACTGATCTAAACCTTTGATATACCAGTTATAGGGTTCAGGAGAAGTTGCAAACTACCGGTATATAAAGACACCTCGGGTCCTGTCTACAATACATACTGATCTAAACCTTTGATATACCAGTTATAGGGTTCAGGAGAAGTTGCAAACTACCGGTATATAAAGACACCTCGGGTCCTGTCTACAATACATACTGATCTAAACCTTTGATATACCAGTTATAGGGTTCAGGAGAAGTTGCAAACTACCGGTATATAAAGACACCTCGGGTCCTGTCTACAATACATACTGATCTAAACCTTTGATATACCAGTTATAGGGTTCAGGAGAAGTTGCAAACTACCGGTATATAAAGACACCTCGGGTCCTGTCTACAATACATACTGATCTAAACCTTTGATATACCAGTTATAGGGTTCAGGGGAAGTTACAAACTACCGGTATATAAAGACACCTCGGGTCCCGTCTACAATACATACTGATCTAAACCTTTGATATACCAGTTATAGGGTTCAGGAGAAGTTACAAACTACCGGTATATAAAGACACCTCGGGTCCCGTCTACAATACATACTGATCTAAACCTTTGATATACCAGTTATAGGGTTCAGGGGAAGTTACAAACTACCGGTATATAAAGACACCTCGGGTCCCGTCTACAATACATACTGATCTAAACCTTTGATATACCAGTTATAGGGTTCAGGGGAAGTTACAAACTACCGGTATATAAAGACACCTCGGGTCCCGTCTAATATACATACTGATCTAAACCTTTGATATACCAGTTATAGGGTTCAGGAGAAGTTACAAACTACCGGTATATAAAGACACCTCGGGTCCTGTCTACAATACATACTGATCTAAACCTTTGATATACCAGTTATAGGGTTCAGGAGAAGTTACAAACTACCGGTATATAAACACACCTCGGGTCCTGTCTACAATACATACTGACCTAAACCTTTGATATACCAGTTATAGGGTTCAGGGGAAGTTACAAACTACCGGTATATAAAGACACCTCGGGTCCTGTCTACAATACATACTGATCTAAACCTTTGATATACCAGTTATAGGGTTCAGGGGAAGTTACAAACTACCGGTATATAAAGACACCTCGGGTCCTGTCTACAATACATACTGATCTAAACCTTTGATATACCAGTTATAGGGTTCAGGGGAAGTTACAAACTACCGGTATATAAAGACACCTCGGGTCCTGTCTACAATACATACTGATCTAAACCTTTGATATACCAGTTATAGGGTTCAGGGGAAGTTACAAACTACCGGTATATAAAGACACCTCGGGTCCTGTCTACAATACATACTGATCTAAATCTTTGATATACCAGTTATAGGGTTCAGGGGAAGTTACAAACTACCGGTATATAAAGACACCTCGGGTCCTGTCTACAATACATACTGATCTAAACCTTTGATATACCAGTTATAGGGTTCAGGGGAAGTTACAAACTACCGGTATATAAAGACACCTCGGGTCCTGTCTACAATACATACTGATCTAAACCTTTGATATACCAGTTATAGGGTTCAGGAGAAGTTACAAACTACCGGTATATAAAGACACCTCGGGTCCTGTCTACAATACATACTGATCTAAACCTTTGATATACCAGTTATAGGGTTCAGGGGAAGTTACAAACTACCGGTATATAAAGACACCTCGGGTCCTGTCTACAATACATACTGATCTAAACCTTTGATATACCAGTTATAGGGTTCAGGGGAAGTTACAAACTACCGGTATATAAAGACACCTCGGGTCCTGTCTACAATACATACTGATCTAAACCTTTGATATACCAGTTATAGGGTTCAGGGGAAGTTACAAACTACCGGTATATAAAGACACCTCGGGTCCTGTCTACAATACATACTGATCTAAACCTTTGATATACCAGTTATAGGGTTCAGGGGAAGTTACAAACTACCGGTATATAAAGACACCTCGGGTCCTGTCTACAATACATACTGATCTAAACCTTTGATATACCAGTTATAGGGTTCAGGGGAAGTTACAAACTACCGGTATATAAAGACACCTCGGGTCCTGTCTACAATACATACTGATCTAAACCTTTGATATACCAGTTATAGGGTTCAGGGGAAGTTACAAACTACCGGTATATAAAGACACCTCGGGTCCTGTCTACAATACATACTGATCTAAACCTTTGATATACCAGTTATAGGGTTCAGGGGAAGTTACAAACTACCGGTATATAAAGACACCTCGGGTCCTGTCTACAATACATACTGATCTAAACCTTTGATATACCAGTTATAGGGTTCAGGAGAAGTTGTTAACTACCGGTATATAAAGACACCTCGGGTCCTGTCTACAATACATACTGATCTAAACCTTTGATATACCAGTTATAGGGTTCAGGGGAAGTTACAAACTACCGGTATATAAAGACACCTCGGGTCCTGTCTACAATACATACTGATCTAAACCTTTGATATACCAGTTATAGGGTTCAGGAGAAGTTGCAAACTACCGGTATATAAAGATACCTCGGGTCCTGTCTACAATACATACTGATCTAAACCTTTGATATACCAGTTATAGGGTTCAGGAGAAGTTGCAAACTACCGGTATATAAAGACACCTCGGGTCCTGTCTACAATACATACTGATGTAAACCTTTGATATACCAGTTATAGGGTTCAGGGGAAGTTACAAACTACCGGTATATAAAGACACCTCGGGTCCTGTCTACAATACATACTGATCTAAACCTTTGATATACCAGTTATAGGGTTCAGGAGAAGTTACAAACTACCGGTATATAAAAACACCTCGGGTCCTGTCTACAATACATACTGATCTCAACCTTTGATATACCAGTTATAGGGTTCAGGGGAAGTTACAAACTACCGGTATATAAAGACACCTCGGGTCCTGTCTACAATACATACTGATCTAAACCTTTGATATACCAGTTATAGGGTTCAGGAGAAGTTACAAACTACCGGTATATAAAGACACCTCGGGTCCTGTCTACAATACATACTGATCTAAACCTTTGATATACCAGTTATAGGGTTCAGGGGAAGTTACAAACTACCGGCATATAAAGACACCTCGGGTCCTGTCTACAATACATACTGATGTAAACCTTTGATATACCAGTTATAGGGTTCAGGGGAAGTTACAAACTACCGGTATATAAAGACACCTCGGGTCCTGTCTACAATACATACTGATCTAAACCTTTGATATACCAGTTATAGGGTTCAGGAGAAGTTACAAACTACCGGTATATAAAAACACCTCGGGTCCTGTCTACAATACATACTGATCTCAACCTTTGATATACCAGTTATAGGGTTCAGGGGAAGTTACAAACTACCGGTATATAAAAACACCTCGGGTCCTGTCTACAATACATACTGATCTCACTTTAACTGAAAAATAAAATGTGTACAGTATTACACTTAGTTTGTTATTGATGATAGACATATATAAAGAGGGTTTCTGCCAGAGGGTATGAAGGGTAAAATAACATACTCTTAAAATCTTTGAAATTAGAGGATACCTTTTCATAATTTTTAAAAAGATTATCTTAAGAGAACTGCTGCTTAAAATTTGTCAAAGGACATGAAATGCAGTGTCCAATTTGAAAAGATTTTAAACCCATAACCACGAAGTAGGGGCACTTATCATCCGTCTTATTTTTATTATATACCCTCAGATTATTTTCTGGTAGAAACACTGATAAAATGAGGAAGGGATTTTACCGAAAAGAAAATATTTTTTATAGGTGCATACCATTCTCTGATCCATGGGGGCAGTGGAGCGGGCAGGGCTTTTTGAATATGAATCTAGCAGGCCATTTTGTTCACATTTCCCCTGAACATCGTATATGAATAGCCTAATATTACATAGTAACATAACTGTCTGTGAGGATTTTCGTTTGAAATCCCTGGGCCTACGCCCGTTTCACATGACTGTTTCCTACAAAAAAACTTCCCTTTATAGCATATACTGTTAAAAGGTTTGTACCTGGAGCTGGCATCCTATGGGCATCTTTGAGGTTGATCATTTCTCGTTTACTCTGTGACTTGAAGGCTGCCTCAGCACTCACATTGTTTTTCTTGCCAAACTTACACATCAGTATCTGTGGGCCAAACAAACAGTAAAGACATTTATTACCCACCTAGTGAACATCTATGTCTAATAAAGTATATATGCACCACCAGTGTCATACAGAAGTTGTCAGTTTCAATGATCACAATCTAAACAGATTAGCTGCCAGCTGCGATCATGTATGGTAAATACCATTTGGAACAGACACACACAGTGTCGTGTGGACTCCAAAGTAGCAGAAGGTTCACTAAATTGTTACTGACAGACAATCAAATTTTATTGTCTGGATATGTGCAGTAAAAAACCACACACCCACACACAGAGAGAGACACACACAGACAGACACACAAACCTACAAAATTACTTGGTCTGCACCAAAGTAGAAAAGTGTTGCCGAAGTTGATAATTTACACATTTATTATTATTTGGATTAATGATTGACAAATTAATTATTATTACTTGAGATTTGTGCCATCACTCTTACATTAGTTTAACAAAGTATTTTGCAAAGCAGTGACACCAGGTTCAACAGTACAGCAGAGGTTTCTGATACTACACTTGAGACTAAAATACCTACTCAAAATGCTAGAACTGACAGATTTTCTCACAAATATCACGTTCTTTGATGTGAGTAATACATAATATCCCACTTTGGTTTCATTACATATTATTGTTTATCACTCGCAAACTTTCCTTCACTTTGGTTTCATTACATAGTATTGTTTATCAAACTCGCAAACTTTCCTTCACTTTGGTTTCATTACATATTATTGTTTATCAAACTCGCAAACTTTCCTTCACTTTGGTTTCATTACATATTATTGTTTATCACTCGCAAACTTTCCTTCACTTTGGTTTCATTACATATTATTGTTTATCACTCGCAAACTTTCCTTCACTTTGGTTTCATTACATATTATTGTTTATCAAACTCGCAAACTTTCCTTCACTTTGGTTTCATTACATATTATTGTTTATCAAACTCGCAAACTTTCCTTCACTTTGGTTTCATTACATATTATTGTTTATCACTCGCAAACTTTCCTTCACTTTGGTTTCATTACATATTATTGTTTATCAAACTCGCAAACTTTCCTTCACTTTGGTTTCATTACATATTGTTTATCAAACTCGCAAACTTTCCTTCACTTTGGTTTCATTACATATTATTGTTTATCACTCGCAAACTTTCCTTCACTTTGGTTTCATTACATATTATTGTTTATCAAACTCGCAAACTTTCCTTCACTTTGGTTTCATTACATATTATTGTTTAGCAAACTCGCAAACTTTCCTTCACTTAAACCTTATTTTCATTTAGTCAACTCTTGGGAAAGTGAGTTAATTCAATAAAAATGAAAATGAGTGTAGTATTCCATATCTGTACAACTACTATGGACGACATCATATCATCATGGCACCACAATAAGAGAGATTCTTGTTCTAGAAAACTGAGTGTTTCAAGAACAGACCACACTGTGAAACAGGAGCATCATAATTATTATTTATTATGCCTGGTGGGTCTGCTGAAATTAATTTTTCTCTCTGCATCCATAGATATATAATACACGAATTCTGTATAATTAAATATCTTGCCTACCACAATTTTTTAGTGCACTGTGACGAACATCCATACCTGTGCAACTATAAACCAAATTTCAACGAAGTGGAACTTAATTTGTGAGAAATGGATCTAAACGTGAAACTTTAACACAAAAGTTGACATCGTCTTTCCTAAAGGCAGGAAAGAAAACAGAGAGAGTACTTTCTCAAATCAATCATTGCTGGAACAGTCTTGATTTGAAGTTAGCAACTGTTTGAAACTCTTTCCATTCACTGTCGGTACTAAGATTTTTTCAAAACTTTTTATTACCCCAGAAACCATTTGGTAAAGTCAGGGTTGGGGGCCCTGAAGTCATTACTTACAGTATGAGTCTATAATATAACTACTTATAGGCCTATATGTCAGGGATCTATCCAGACATTCTCTGGTACCCAAAAAGGTCCCCCTCCCAGAAGAAACAGGCATTGAAAATTCTCAATGTGCCTTCATTGTTTATTTGTTTTCCCAATTTTATCCTGGACAAATCCCTGCATGTACATATATAAATATGCATGTATAGAGGTTATTCTCAACAAGGGAAGCAAAATGATGTGACGTGAATAACCTCTATTAAAAATAACCAATATACAATACCTTTACATTACAGGTTTCATATGGGCAGATAAAAGAAAAAGAAAAAAAGAGCGAATGTTCAAGTCAAGAGAGAGAGAGAGAAAGAAAAAAAAAAGAAAGAAAAGAAATAATAACAATAATAAAAGAGTAAAGAAGACAGATTTCCAAACTATAACCATTAACCATTAGTTTCAAAGAAAATTTGCCAAGGTCTCCAAACTTCTTCAAATTCACTGAACTGACATTTTTTATACAATATATATTTTTCAATTTGCAGTTTATCTTTTATTATATTTTGAAGTGCCTCAACATTTAGTCCAGACTTCTGAATTTTCATTCTATAAATGTAATATTTTACATTAATAATTAGCCAATTAATAAATCTGTATTTTTGATTTATAAGTCCAAACAAAACTATATTTTTGTCCAATGAGATGTGTTCATCTTTGGCTTGTAACCAATATTCAACAGCTTTCCAGACTTCAGCAACTTTGGTGCAATTATAAAACAAATGTTCCAATGTTTCTGGTTGGAGATAACAAAAATGACAAATATCAGAATCTATATATTTTATTTTATGCAAAAAAGTATTTGTTGCTATTGTTCTGTGTAAGATTTTATACTGGAACCACATTAAAGATGGGTCTTTTAAAACTGAAAACGGTAAACTGTAATAATATCCCCATATTTGTGGAGAAAAAGTACAACCCAGTTTACAATATTTTATTTGTGATGTAGGTATTACTTTATTCCTGTTCAATAATTGGTATATTGTTTTACATCCCTTTGTATCTTTTAGAAATTTTTTTAGATTGAAAGGGAAAATTGGATTGTTCAAAGGTACAAATATTTAGTTATCAGTTTTAATATTGCCAGTAAATGTTCTGATTGCTCTTATTAAAGTGGCATATTCTAAAAAAATTGATTTTATATTGTATCTTGCTTTACAAACTTCATAATCCATAAACTGTCCTTGCTCATTCAATAAATCTTGTATAAAAATTATGCTTTTTTCAATATAGTGTTTATACAATATAGGTTTATCATCTTTAATGATATGACTATTATACCAAATATTTGTACTCATTATTTCATCATTATTTTCCCCAAGTCTGTTTTTGTTGTATCTTTAACCAACTTTGTAATACATTTTTCCAAAACAGATTTTTAATTAGTTTTTGTTTTTTCTGAAGGAAATAATCACCGTAATTTAACAAAATTTCTGTCTTTAGTCCTGTTATTGCCTGGAATAGAGTTTTCCATTTTGAATTTGTGGTAAAAAGTCTTCTTATCCAAGAGGCTTTTAATGCAATCATAAAATTTGAAAAATGTAACATTTTAATGCCTCCATTTTTATAGTCTTGTACTAATACTTCTTGTTTCAATTCTTTCTGGTTTGTTCTGCCAAATAAAAGTATACAACATTGTATTCATTTGTTTTGCTATTACTTCAGGTGGATTTGGTAAGGAAATAAGTAAATGAATTATTTGTGGTACTATTAAAGTTTTAACAACAACAATTTGACCCAAAACAGTCAACTTCCTTGATGACCATTGTTTTATTAATTTTTTCATTTGAAGTACTTTTTGTTCGAAATTATTTATACTAATTTGTTCAATATTAACAGAAAATTGTACACCTAATAGATAAAAAATTTCCTCACCCCAAGTTAGTTTCCATTTTGAATGATGAAATACCTCTTTGGAAAACTTTCTACTACCAATCCAAATAATTTTAGTTTTTGAATAGTTAATTTTCAGACCAGAAACATTAGCATACTGGTCTAATATTCTTAGAGTTGTGTCCAAAGATTTGGGAGATCAGTCTAACATGAAGGTTGTATCATCTGCATACTGAGATATTATGTATTCTTCACCGTCTATGTTAATACCTTTAATTTCTTTAGAATTCCTTATTAATATTGCTAGTATCTCAGCACACATTATAAAAATATAGGGGGAGAGAGGATCGCCTTGTCTATAGGCTCGTTCTAATTTAAAGCTTTCAGTCAAGAAACCATTTTGCATTACTCTAGATTCTGAATTTTTATAAAATATTTGTATCCATTGTTTTATTGATATTTTAAAATTAAAAAGCTCCAAAGATTGTTCAATAAATTTCCATGACACAGAATCAAAAGCTTTTTCAAAGTCAACTAAAAGCAATAAGCCAGGAATTTTATATAATTCAGTATATTGCATAATATCATAGATTAGTCTAATATTTTCGCCTATGTATCTGCCTTTAATGAACCCTGTTTGGTCTTTTGCAATAAGTTTGTCCCAACACCTTTTCAATCCTATTTGCAATGCATCCAGAAGCAATTTTGTAAATACAATTTAATTATGTTATTGGCCTCCAATTTTTTAACAAAAGTTTTGATTTTTCTGGTTTTGATATGCAAGTAATTATTCCCAGTTTTTGTGTGGTTGACATTTCTTTAATATCGTAACTGTAATTAATTGATCTAACAATAAAATGGCCCAAATCTAACCAAAACATTTTAAAAAACTCAGCAGAAAATCCATCAGAGCCAGGGCTCTTTTCACTTTTCATCTCTTTTAAAAAGGCTAATGCTTCTGAGTACATAATTTTTCCTTCAAGTCGTTCTGCTTCCATATCAGTTAATATTTTGAAGTCCATATTTTTTAATTGGTTAAAATTTTCTTTTAAAGTTGACTCCTGTTTATGTTGACTGGAATATAATTTTTCATAAAAATGTTTAGTTTCTTGTAAGATTTTTTTGATCAGTTATTATAGTACCATCATCAAGTTCTATTCTAGAGATAAGTTTACTGTGAAAATTTCTTGATTCCATGTTACAAAAATATTTAGTTGGCTTCTCTCCTTCTTCAATCCATTTAGCTCTAGACCTAATAAACTGCCCTTTTAACTTTTTTTTCCTAATTTCTATCAATTCATTTCTTTTTTCATCTAATAATTTGAAATCAGTCATATTTTCATCTTGTTCTAAAAAAATTATTTCCTCACAAATACTTACTTCTTTAATGTCTTCAGTTTTCTTTTTAAATGAAGAATAAGATATAGTTTTCCCTCTTATTTCCATTAACAGAACTTCTAGAAAAAGTTGATCATTAATTGTAAACTGAACATTTTCATCTGAAATTGTTTTGATATTTTCTAAGTTATAAACAGGTACCGGTACTACATATTGACTCTTAACATCTAAAATTGTTTCTTTAATTGTTTCAATATATTTTTTATCTTTAAGTAACGAGTTGTTAAATTTCCAAAGTCCTTTACCCTTTTCCATATCAGATAACTTTAATTGTAAAATGACTCCACAATGGTCAGACCTGTAACTACTCTCTATCCATACCTTTGCTACAAATGTCATTAGATTTTCGGATATAAGATAGAAGTCCAATCTAGCTTGTTTCACTGGGTTATTTTTTGTCCAAGTATACTTTTTTCGGTCAGGGTAAAGTTCACGAAATAGATCTTTAAAACTAAATTTTTCTCAAAATTTTCTAAAACTCTTTCTCTAGCTTTAGGGTTATAAATATGTATATAATTTCTTGTATCTAGATTTTGGTTAAGCACCAAAATAAAGTCACCACAAAGAATAAATTTTTCATTTTCAAATTCTTCAAGTAATTTCAAAATGTTCTCATAAAAATTTGGGCTATCCTCATTTGGAGTCGGTACTACTACTAAGATTAATAACGTGATTAACTCTGGTACAAAATCTATATTGTGTACAATATATTACCAGATTTATCAGACTACATATGTTTAATGTAAGACAAACCTTGTATTCATTAGGGGCTGGTATTCCATTTGTTTTATCAACCGTTTTAGCAATAGGCAGACGAAATGGTCTGGTTGTTGTTTCCCGATCAAAGTGACACTTGCAGTTCGCTAGTTGGGGAAAATACGTGCCTGGCCCGGGAGCCGCTGACATTGAGAACTTGACACCACGCTTCGACTGTAAAACAATCCACAAAGTACATGTAGCACCAGAGGACATTTTGACTAATAAAATGCACAAAGTAGCACCAGCAAATACTTTTGTTGTAAACAAATTTCACAAATTAGGACAAGCACATGCCCTGACTGTAACAAATTTCACAAATTAGGACCAGCACATGCCCTGACTGTAACAAATTTCACAAATTAGGACCAGCACATGCCCTGACTAACAAAATTCACAAATTAGGACCAGCACATGCCCTGACTGTAACAAAATTCACAAATTAGGATCAGCACATGCCCTGACTGTAACAAATTTCACAAATTAGGATCAGCACATTCCCTGACTGTAACAAAATTCACAAATTAGGACCAGCACATGCCCTGACTAACAAATTTCACAAATTAGGACCAGCACATGCCCTGACTAACAAAATTCACAAATTAGGGCCAGCACATGCCCTGACTGTAACAAATTTCACAAATTAGGACCAGCACATGCCCTGACTGTAACAAAATTCACAAATTAGGGCCAGCACATGCCCTGACTGTAACAAATTTCACAAATTAGGACCAGCACATGCCCTGACTGTAACAAAATTCACAAATTAGGACCAGCACATGCCCTGACTGTAACAAAATTCACAAATTAGGACCAGCACATGCCCTGACTGTAACAAAATTCACAAATTAGGACCAGCACATGCCCTGACTAACAAATTTCACAAATTAGGACCAGCACATGCCCTGACTGTAACAAATTTCACAAATTAGGGCCAGCACATGCCCTGACTGTAACAAATTTCACAAATTAGGGCCAGCACATGCCCTGACTGTAACAAATTTCACAAATTAGGGCCAGCACATGCCCTGACTAACAAATTTCACAAATTAGGACCAGCACATGCCCTGACTGTAACAAAATTCACAAATTAGGACCAGCACATGCCCTGACTGTAACAAAATTCACAAATTAGGACCAGCACATTCCCTGACTGTAACACAATTCACACACTAGCACCAGTACAATATTTAAGTGTGTGTCAAATCTTCATTGTGTAACGATACTATCAGATGATCACACAGTAAACCTAATTTTGTTATGCAGAATATAGACTTTCTGAATGTCTACAAAATATCACCTGAAAATGCTATAGCAATATTAAATGTAGTAAAATATATTATAAAGTAGCATACATCCAAATTAACATGTGTCATGTTCAAAACAGATAAATTCAACAGGTCTTTGTAAACTAACTCATTAATTGAATGGAAAGAATGAAACAAATCAGTCTCTTTCTTACCTTAGATGCAAATCCACCTGTGCCTTTCTTTGAAAGTGATGGACTTGAATTATCAACTTTTGTGTGCTTTAAGTAATTGCCAGGCCCAGGGGCTTCTGTCTGAAATGAAAAGTAAACAACTGATTTACTTAAAGCTGCAGTCTTGGAAATAGTTCCAATATTTTAGCTTTTAGAAAAGATCTACTTTTTTTTGTTTCTGTGATATTGCATTCTCTGATTTCCTTTTAAAATAATTTTAATGAAGCTGGCAACTCGTAACACCTTAATTCTTATGCTGTAAATTTGTTTAGCCACAGAATACTGTATAACAAAATAATGTGTCACATTTTTAAAATACAATTTAAAGACAGATTCTTATCAACATATATTTTCCATCTTATTATAGAAATGTTTGAGGATATACCATGCTTTAAAGGTAGGGTCAACTCAAACAAGAGCCTTATGTGCTGGAAAGATGCATACCCGGACCACCAACACATACTGACACTTTAGCAAATGAAAAACGCGTAATTTTAGAGTTAATAAAAAAACATGATTATTCCTGCTAACTGGGGGCAGCCATTTTGTTTTGTTTTTGTGACGTCCGGTGGGATAGCTTGGGGCAAAGTGACGTCAGCTCCTGACCATCTCCTGTATGTACAGTGTAAACAAAAGCAGTAATTTTTGACAAGGCACTTCTCTTTGATCAACCTGACTTGTAAAACAGCATAAATGACGTAATAATATAATAAACTATTAAACTAAATATATTTCAAGTTGCATTAACGGAATAAAATGGGGTTATAGTATTTTTCTCTGTTAAATAATCCAAAGGAAAAATGTACACTATTAGGCCTATTGATATGCTACATTGAAGCAAAAACGACAACCCACGATACCCAAGTGATAATTTTATTTTCTTTGGGACTACGTAATTGGTCAGTTCTGTGGTTTTAGATGGAAAAGTCAACTTAATTAATAGTTTTACAGAACTATTTACAGTAATAAACCATGTCCATTACCATTTTAGGGGCGACAGGTATTATTCCACAATACCGGTATGTATTTTTGTGTCTAGACAACGTCAATTAATTGGCTCGTCTGGTTACCAATCAAATACACACCTGCCAATCAAGAATCACAGGTAGAAGCAACTAACAGCATAGACCAATTAACTAAGAAAACACTCTGTGTATCATTTCAGTACGTAGGTTAATGCATGGACAAAACATTCATTATTTCGACTTGTTGTGTAGCCACTTTGACAATGGTATTTTATTTTGTATTGAAAAATAATATATATAGTTCTGGATATACTTACTGCTGGCTTACTGGGATGTGTATTATTACAGAACACTGCAATGTATGACTATTTATCATCCCGCAAAAACCAGGTAGATTGTGTTTCTCTAGTTCTAAGGCTCATTCCTGACGTTACGCATTAAGTATTACGTAACCACCAGCTCGCCAGAGGGCGTACTCACTGAGATGGTACAAAATGGCTGCGCCCGTTATATATAATAGACGTCACATTTAACCGTTTTATTAATTAACTATACGATTATACTTGTTGATATTAAACAATAATGTGCATAATATATCGTTGAATATGCATACCAGGCCAAATGCCTTAATTGTCCCTTCCTTTAAGACTAATATGTAACATCGTTATTATTGGTTATAAATACTACAAATGGTATTTGCGTTAAAAATATTAAAGAGATTTGAGTTTTATACGAACAGCTGATGATAATGCATAAATAAAAAAAATAAAAAAATAGATGAATAAATTTAACAAAACTACAGACCTTTCCTCAGGATATTTTTAAGACGCTTACGTTTTCACTATAGATCAGTTTAACGTAAATGCAAGTGCCAGCTTTGTTGTCTACGACAATTAGTAATCGACTGTTGTTAAATGAAAGGGTGCTGAGGGCCCTGCACCTAATTAGGTATGAAGGATATGTTTCACCTATTAGAAGTGTGAATACCTGTGTACTGTAAAGTTTTAAAAGTTGTTACAACCAACAATTGATTGTCACAAATAGCCAAGTAAAGAGTAGAGGGAACTGATTTGAGGCCCTTACATGATGCCAAAGCGCTTACTTACACACCTAAGGTGTAATGGCCCCCTACACGATATGCCTCTGGGGAAACCCCTGAACTATAATAGTTAATATTTTGCATAATTAGGAAAATTCAGTGTAATGATGTCATCTTCACCTGTTATCCAGTGAGTCCGGTATATCTCGAGATCAATAAATTATTCCATTGCATAATTTTCACCAACAACTACCGTATTATGTTTATCTCAAACAACCAATGTCTCGAGTTCTTTTGGTCCTGTCAACACTGAGATTATGAATTTTAACGTTACGTTAAAGAATAAATAAGTGATACTTGAACAAGTGTTAGTTCAGATTTAACAAAAACAAATTGTGAACACCAAAAACACACAACTGAAGTGTTAGAAAGAGACAGGAAAAACAGGTATAGAGCACCATTAACCATTAGCCTATATGAATATTCAGGTGTAAAAACAGGTATAGAGCACCATTAACCATTAGCCTATATGAATATTCAGGTGTAAAAAAATGTGTATGGGCTGTTTTTAAGCACCAATGAGATTCAAACGTGAATGTGTCTTCCATGTACAATACTGGTAAAGATCATCTCTGTATCCAATAGTCCAATTCCCCTCAAAGTAACACATACAAAGTTACTACATATTAAAGTGACAGACCTAGTTTTCAAACACTGAAATATTTTTCAAAATTAGAGCCACTAGTATTATCGAAATCACACATTATCTAGATTTTATTGTTAGATTATAATTCCATTTCCGTACATTCGAAGTGTGTCTGGTCATTATTGTGTTTCTAATACACTGAAAATAATTTTTCATATTTAAAAAAATGCATATATCTCTGAGAAGTAACGGTTATGGAGATGAGCTCTAGTCTATTTTTAAGGGTATTTCTCCATTTCAACATCACAGACTTTTATTTCACTCTATTGTAACTTCATCTAAATGTGTTATGGGTTTGTTGATTAACCAAACTTGTTTTCATTTTCAAGGATTGAAAATAACTTTAAACAGAGCAATCCATTATCAAAGATGTCCAACTTGAGCATTCATGTTTTTTTTTTTACTATTATCAGCTTGTGAGTTCAGGCTGGAATAAAATGTTGGTAGTATACCGGTAGTCAGATTCTTATTACATAATTGCAGATCACAAGGAAGTACAGAGCAGCCCAATTCGTGGGCAGAATGACCAGATTCATGCTACATAATTGCAGATCACAAGGAAGTACAGAGCAGCCCAATTCGCAGGCAGGATGACCAGATTCATATTACATAATTGCAGATCACAAGGAAGTACAGAGCAGCCCAATTCGCAGGCAGGATGACCAGATTCATGCTACATAATGGCAGAACAAAATGACAACCCAATCTGAGGACAGATAAAAAAAATTATGACTTTTGTAGACAAATTTTGTTTTGTTTGATAACAAAAGTGTCACAAGTCAAGGGTAATCTGATTTTAATTGTATGAAAGAGAATATGTGGTTATATATTTTATAACATTTTTTATCATTTATACGGTATTTTAATTTATACGAATGAGAGAAGCATGAAGTATGAGTCATAGCTTGTATCTCACACGTGAAGCTGTCTTTAATTAGCAAGGTAACAATTTGTATTATTGTAGCTTGTGGTATGGGTGAGTGATAGATGAGTGATAAGCTGACTGGGTGAATATAGTGTGGAACTGGGCTATTGAGTGGATGATTTGTCATTAATCGCTGAGAGAGAATCATTGAACATTCAGTTTGGGAAAGACTTGGTAGAAGTGTAAGAGACTTTGTGGAAGTTCGGGTTATTGTTTAACCGTAAGTAAATTAAATATTTTACACATGTATTGTGTTACAGAGGTGTGACATTTGAATGTTATTTTGGTCTGTATTTAGTTTGCTATATTAAATGTATATATTTAGCAAATGCTCAGTGTAACTTGTGAAATGCGGACATTGTGTAAAGTAATGAAATTGTTTGCTATATGTATTTATGTGTTTATTAAATGTATAATGTGAATTGAATTATGCACATGAAGTAAGTTGTACGTGTTATTAACGTATACGTTGTGAAACCTGTATAATGTGGACATATGTGAAATGATGAAAATGATTGATGTATGAAGGGTATTTAATATTGAGGTTTTGCATGATAGTAATGGAGTGTATATTGTTTACAGCAGCTTGTGTGGTATCTGTTGAGACCAACAACGGGATGAGCAGCGAGGGGCAATGTTAGAGTTTGACCAGGTGATTGGGCTGCGGAAGTATGTGAAGAAGGGACGAGGAAACTGACGTTGATGTTAATTCATGGAAGTTGGGTACAGCTGAAGTGGAAATTGAAGTTCCACATGTGGGCTACTTATTAGCCATGATGTTGTGGTGGTGAATAACAAGTGTATTGTTATCGTGCAGCATCTCGGTGAATAACAAGTGTATTGTTATTGTGCAGCAGAAACATATTGTGTAAATATGGCTGTAGTATTTAGAGCTGATCTGAAATGGAGGGTGCTAACTAATGTTAGTACATAATTTAGTTAGAACAATATATGTATATAAAAGTTGATCACGAGGAAGTGAATCATAAGGATTGTGTTATGAACTGAAACATTGTATATTGAACTGTGTGGTTTTAGTATATTATTTTGTGTGTTGTGATACGTGATATTTTTATATGAAATTATGTGTAAAGTGGTGATAATGTATGTTTATTATATATGAGAAGTGTGAGTGTTGAGGGAGTGCTGGTGATTAGTGGTGTGTGAGAGGGATATAATTAGGGTTAGTAAGTAGGAGTGGAGAATGAATGTGATTGTTATTTGTGTGCTGTAAATAAATGTAATATAATTTATTTGGATTAGTGTTGTTTCTTTTAGTTATTCAATCACTTGTGACAAAAAGTAAAGCACGATGATTTTTTAACCATTGGATATTGGATGTCAAACATTTAGTAATTCGAACATGTAGTCTTAGATGAAACCCACTACATGTTTCCATCAGCAACAAGTTATCTTTTATACACACTTTGCCACAGACAGGACAGCACATACCACAGGGAAAACCCAGTTAGAGAATTGGTCCACCATTGGTTACCCTACACCTAATGTGAATGTTCTAGAATTACTTTACTAAAATACTGACAAATATACTTCTACTGGTACACAAATCACTGACTTGCAGTATACTACATCTATATACAACTACTAGTAATACAAGTCATTATTCACTCAGTTATCCCTTAAACATAGCATACAGCCTCACCAAATCTACATCTGCCTGGAACCTCTTCGCCTTTGTCAAAAAGCCTTTTTTGTCTGTGTTATCTGTGACAATCGTCTGGTATTTTGTTGGTATTGAGGAATTTGCAGCAACCACCCCATGTCCTGAGAATAACAAAAGTAAAATATTTTCTTCACAAACAAGTCAAATCTGTATTATTCACAAGCAACCATGTATATACATGAATACAATTTTTTTTCTAAAAATATAAAGCTATTGGTGTAAACACTTCAATTCATTGTTTAACTTATAAAAACAAGTTTTAACAGGCGTTAAAAATCAATGTTCAAATTGATTAACTGTCTCTAATCAAATTTTAAAAACAATAAAATTTCACAATAGTTCTACTATTTATTTTTTGAAATAAATGACCTCCTAAGAAATTTTGCAAAAATGTAATTATTAGTGTAACCTCTGGGGTGGTTTACAGAATGAAAAAACTCAGTGGGTCCACATATATTCAGGTTTATTCGTAACCATCATATCAAACCAAAAATAAAATACATAACATTTATAAGTATGGTTTTCAATGTAACGTTATAGGCTTGGTGTATATATATACATACATAACAATCATTAACATATTCTAAAACATATATGAGTACAAATATATAATAAATTCACCAGCAACATCACATATCATTGATTTACATCAATTGATGAGGTTGTTTAACTCTTAGAAATATCACGTAGCAATCAATAAGAAAATGTCTGACCCTCTTAAGATTCCAGAAAAGAGTGAGTAAGGAGGGTTTAGTAAGTGATAAAAAAAGTAAGAAAAGCATGCAAGACCCTGGTCAGTCAGGTGTCACTGTCAAGTCAGGTCATGTCAGGTCATGTCATGTCATGTCATGTCACTGTAGTCAATACTTTCCAGTTCAAACCAAATGATAAAATTCAGTTGGAAAGTGAATTAGTTAATTGTATATATATATTCAATATAATAAAAAAGAATTAATTAATGATTAGTTAGCATATAAATAACACCTGGTTACATATTCCCCCGCTTGCTGAAAATGTCTCCTGACATTCCATCAATCAGTATCTATAAAAATATAAATGGGAGTTATATACTGGCATACATTTAACAAATATTTTATAAACAACATGAGTAGCAATTTCATATCCATCATTGAAACCACTCCATAACAAAACATATCATGAACTTGATCGTTTGAAAGGACAGATCTATCATCAGAAACTTCTACCCGCGATGCAGAAACAGAACTCGATTCTCCAGATACTGGGGTGATCAGTTTCCATCTCAACAGCTGGACTGATTTCTGCAGGGGTCCTTGAATTGTCTTCACTTGGTCGAAATATAAACAGATCTAATGTCCTCTATCCTGGGAGTCTGCGCTGTGGAATAACATACTTACCACTTGTCTGTGATGAGTCACTTGAATCAGAAGATTCTGAGCTGGATAGTGACTCTGCATGAGAACACGACTTGACAGGCTGTCTCGGTTTAACCTTGCGGTTAATACCAGTACTAAGTTCCTCACATGGAATAGCATCAAACGGTAGCAGCATGTTGCGATGAAGAGTTCGGATGGGCCCTTTTCCAACTTCATGCTGCACCCTGTACACTGGAATGTCACTATTTGGTATTTAGATGACCAAATAGGGTTCCTGCTCCCATCTGTCAGCTAATTTATTCTTTCCTGTAAAACCAACCTTCCTCACAAGCACTCTGTCCCTCACTTCCAGTTTTGTTTCTCTCACTTTTTTGTCATAACATTCCTTGTTCCGATCAGAGTATTTGTTTACATGTCCTGCAGCTGCTTTGTAAGCATACTCCATTCGACCCTTCAACTTCTGTATGTATGACCCATGATCATGATTACCATCATCCTGTGGTTCTGTACCTGAAAATATATCAACAGAAAGACGAGGATTCCATCTGAACATTAAATAATGTGGGGAGTAGCCTGTAGCATCATTCTTTGTAGAGTTGTAAGCCTGTACTAAGGGAGCAACGTATGATTTCCAGTCCACCTTTTTGTCCTCTTCCATTGTGGCAAGCATCTTAAGAAGTGTCTGGTTAAATCTTTCAGCTGACCCATTTGCCATAGGATGATACGGTGTAGTTCTGGTCTTTCTAAATTAGCAAGCTTACAGAGCTCTTTGATGACCTTGCTTTCAAAGTTTCTTCCTTGGTCGCTGTGCAGCTGCTCAGGAAAACTGTCAAATAAAATGTAACTTTCATACAACGCCTTGGCTGTGGTATGTGCTGTCTGGTTTCTGAGTGGTATGGCTTGAGTATATTGAGTAAAATGGTCAGTTATCACCAATATATTCTCATAACCACCCTTCGATTTCTCCAAAGTTACAAAATCCATGCACACCAATTCCAAGGGTCTTGTCGTCTCAATTGGAACTAATCCAGCTGTTGCTCCCAGTGGAGTTTTCCGTTGAATACAACGTCCACACTGCTCTATCTTTCTGTCTACATCTTTTGCAAGTCCTGGCCAGTAGAATCGCTGCCTGGCTAACCAGAGTGTTTTCTCCAGCATCCAACTTTGCTTTTGTCAACACATAAGTTAATGGGTTATTATCAGTGACTACGTGAAAAGTACTTCATACAGGTAATCATGAAACTTGTTCGTAATTGCCCATTTTAAAGAAATTCCAACTTATGTGCTGGGTAATTTCGCTCACATGGCCTGAGTCCACGACTGGCATATGCAATTACCCGCTCCACATCCTGCTGATTATGGTACAAGACAGCTCCAAGTCCGGATCCACTAGAATCTGTGTGAAGAACAAATGGCAACGAGTAATCTGCATACCCTAAAACTGGTGGTTGTGTCAATCTATCTTTGACTGTGTTGAATGCTTCCTGTTGTTCATCACCCCATCTATATTCAACAACTACCTTCTGTTTCTTCCTAGATTTCTTTGCAGCTGGGCTGGTGCCATGACCTTTAAGTAAGGAATTCAAAAGTTCCACTATCTATGCATATCTCCTGATAAAGTGATGATAGTACCACGCAAAGCCCAAAAACTGACGTAATTCTTTAATATTCTGAGGCACTGACCAATCCTTTACAGCTGAGGTTTTCTCAGGATCAGTGGATATACCCGCCTCTGAAACTACATGTCCAAGATATGAAACAGATGTTCACATTTAGATGGTTTGAGTTTCAAATTATGATCAACAAGTCTAGCAAAGACAGCTTCCAACCGCTTAATATGCTCCTCAAACATCTTTGAAAACACCAGAATATCATCAATAAATATTAAACATCTTTTCAAATGCATCTCACCCATGCATTTCTCCATAAGCCTTTGGAAGGTTGCTGGGGCATTAGTTAGGCCAAATCCCATCCGGTTACACTCATAGAAACCAAGTTTGCCCACAGAAAAAGCTGTCTTTTCCTTGTCCTTCTCTTCAACCTCTACTTGCCAATATCCAGATCTCAGATCTAATTTAGAAAAATACTTTGATCCATGAAGAGTGTCAATTACATCGTCAAACCTTGGAAGCATAAAACTATCCTTGTGAGTTCAAGAGTTCAACATTCGGTAATCTAAACAAAATCTCAAAGTTCCATCTTTCTTCCGAACTAGCACAATATTAGACAAGAAAGGACTGCTGGATTCTCTGATAACCCCTGCATCAAGCATCTCCTTAACATGTTGTCTGACTTCATCATACATGCAAGGGGGTATCTTCCTATATGGGAGTTTAAATGGTCTCTCATTTTCAAGTTCTATCCTATGTTTTACCAGATCTGTATTCACTATATCCATTGGACCTGTCGAAAACGCATGTTTCCAATGACTAAGTACATTTCTAACTTGGGACAACTGATCCTCACTGAGATTTTCCATCTCTATCTGCACACCCATGTCCTCTGGTGTAGACAAATGATTCCTGCCAAGTAATTCACAATCTGAAGCTATGCTGTCAACAACCTTGACCTCTTGGATACTACAGATTTCTGATCTAGGTCTAATAATTAATGGTTTAGCCGACATGTTATAAATCTTGACAAATATTCTAGCATTGTAATTTGATTGCTTTAACTTAACCACTCTAGGACAGACCGTAAAACCTGAGACATCTTCCAAATTCTCTGTGACCACTTCTGAAATATGACTATCCATTCCTCTTGCCATTCCACTGATGACTACTGTCTGATAAGGTTCTACATGTAATGGCTGCCTGTTTAAAGATTTAACTTTAAAAGTGTTACAACTAATGCTATCAAAAGCAACTTGCCAAACTGTTGGAATGTCACTCACGTGTTTCGCCTGCAGATAAATCTCTACACAAACGAATAATATTGGTTCCCACTATCACAGGACAAAATGAGAGGTTGGCCACTGTCAGAGATCACTGCCCGTTTGGGTTCAAACTGACTTCACTGAAATTACTACCTCCACGGCCTCTACTCAGTTGACCAAAATTTCCTCTGCCACGCTGATATCTATAGCCTCTTCCAGCATCTGGACCAAAATCTCCTCTACCTCGACCTCTATTTCCTGAAAAATCTGAACATCTTTCCTCTACTTTCATGCTATCCAACTTTCTTAAAATAAGATTGAACGTATCATCTATTTTCTTGTCCAACCTTCTTTCCAAACTATCCATTTTGCTATTAAGCTTCGTTTCTAAGACAGACACATCTACATTAACAGATGGCATCGCCTGTTGATGAGCCTTCTTTTTTGATGAGGAAATGTTATTTACACTTATGCTAAGTTCCTTTTCTACCTTTCTAATTTCCCTTAAAGGTAAGGTCAACTCAAACAAGAGCCTTATGTGTTGGAAAGATGCATACCCGGACCACCAACACATACTGATACTTTAGCAAATGAAAAACCATGATTATTTCTGCTAACTGGGGCAGCCATTTTGTTTCGTTTTTGTGTCGTCTGGTGGGATAACTTGGGGCGAAGTGACATCAGCTCCTGACCATCTCCTTATGTACAGTGTAAACAAAAGCAGTAATTTTCGACAATGCGCTTCTCTTTGATCAACCTGACTTGTAAAACAGCATAAATGACGTAATAATATAATAAACTATTTAACTAAATATATTTCAAGTTGCATTAACGGAACAAAATGGGGTTATAGTATTTTTCTCTGTTAAATAATCCAAAGGAAAATTTTACACTATTAGGCCTATTGATATACTACGTTGGAGCTAAAACGACAACCCACGATACCCAAGTGATAATTTTCTTTTCTTTGGGACTATGTAATTGGTCAGTTCTGTGGTTTTAGATGGAAAAGTCGACTTAATCAATAGTTTTACAGAACTATTTACAGTAATAAACCATGTCCATTACCATTTTAGGGGCGACAGGTAATATTCCACAATACCGGTATGTATTTTTATGTCTAGACAGCATCAATTAATTGGCTCATCTGGTTACCAATCAAATACACACCTGCCAATCAGGAATCACAGGTAGAAGCAACTAACAGCATAGACCAATTAACTAAGAAAACACTCCGTGTATCATTTCAGTACGTAGGTTAATGCATGGGCAAAACATTGTTAATTGTTTCGACTTGTTGTGTAGCCACTTTGACAATGGTATTTTATTTTGTATTGAAAACTAATAGATATAGTGCTGGATATACTTATTGCTGGCTTACTGGGATGTGTATTATTACAGAACATTGCAATGTATGACTATTTATCATCCCGCAAAAACCAGGTAGATTGTGTTTCTCTAGTTCTAAGGCTCATTCTTGACGTGACGCGTTAAGTATTACGTAACCACCAGCTCGCCAGAGGGTGTACTCACTGAGATGGTACAAAATGGCTGCGCCCGTTATATATAATAGCTGTCACATTTAACCGTTTTATTAATTAACTATACGATTATACATGTTGATATTAAGCAATAATGTGCATTATATATTGCTTCTGGAAAGCTATTTCATGAGATTTCGTCCACATCCAGTCAGAGTTTTTCTTGATGAGACCTCGAAGCCATGTACTGTATAATTCCAAGGAACTGTTGCAGTTCATTTACACCAGTTGGGGATGGTAAACTCTTTATTTCTGCTACTTTTTCGGGATCTGAATGTACCCCTTCTGCATCATAGTAACATCCAAAGAACTTAATTCTGGATACTTTGATGTCACATTTGTCGATGTTGAAGATCAGCCCGTATTTCCGTGCAATTGTCATCAAGTTGCACAAATTTCTGTTATGTTCCTCATCATTTTTTCCAAACACTACAATATCATCTGTAATGCCTAGTGTTCCTGGGCACTGCTCGAGAATCATATCCATTTTTTCTTGAAATATGTCTTGTGACATTTTCAGTCCAAATGGTAGTCTGAGAAATATATACCTGCCAAAGGGAGAGTTGAAAGTCGTCAGATAGCTGGATTCATTATCCAAAACGATACTCCAGTAACCATGTTTGGCATCCAGTTTGCTAAAAAGATGAGCTCCAGAGAACTTATGTGTGATTTCCTCAAGGGTTGGAGTTTTGTGAAAAGGTCTCTTTATAGCCATGTTCAGATCTTTTGGGTCTAGACATACCCTCAACTTGCCATTACTCTTTCTGCTAAATGCTATTGACGATACCCAGTCGGTTGGTTCTTGAACTTTTGTAATAACAGAAAGGCTTTCCATCTTATCCAACTCTGTTTTAAGTTCGCCTTTCAACTGTATTGGATATTTTCTGGGTGGCTGTACCACTGGTTCCGCATCTGCTTCCAATGTAATATGAAATTCTCCAGGAAATTTTCCAATTCCCTGAAATCTGTCAGGAATCTGTTTAAGTAGCTCTTCTTTGGTCTCAATGTGAGGCAATGTTGTGGATTTTAATGACTTGGGGATGTTCCTTGACTTTTGTATGTTACAGTTCACAGTAATGATGTTCATTGCTCTTGACGATGGTAATCCCAGTATCACTGGTCCTTCAGACTCTGCTATGAAGAATTCTTCATCATGCCATTTCCCTTCTCCAAATTTACATGATACTGTGATGCTGCCATACTGTGGTATGATTGTGTCATTGTATGCAAGCAAAGTTGTGTTACTTGGTTTAGTGGATTTTGGTTTGGGAAATCCTTCATCATCAAGATCTTCTGGGAACATGCACCTGAAAACACGGATGGGAAGTAAATTACCCTGGGCTCCTGAGTCAACCTTAGTCTTGAGAAGATGAGTGCCTGGTCTATTTTTCAGCTTAATGTCGAGTGTAGCAAATATTTCACTTTGCATGTCATTGTCTTAACACTATCTATCATTCTGATTGTTTCAAAGTTAATCATTTCAAAAGCACTAGTCATGTCATCCTGACCTACTTCATGTATATTTCTGTTCTGATTAGTTTTTCTACTTCAACTCTGAGATCTGTTACTCATTCTGTATCCATTAGATCTGGATCGCTGATTTGATCTCGTTCTGGTACCTCTCTCAGGTTTGGATTTTGTATCCATTCCCTGTCTCAGTCTGCTGCGACATACTGATTTCCAATGGCCTATCTTTCCACATTTCGGACACTTTGTTCCTGAAGCAGGACATTTATCACGTGTCGTTTGTGGATGACTTAGACCACAATACTTGCAGTCCTTGTCATTTCGTGTTTCAGTCTGCCTACGATGCCTGAATGCATGTACTGTAGATGTGGGGTGTCCAAGTGTGTTGAACTGTGCCATGTGAATAACACTAGCTTCATATGTTCTACAAATATCATATGCAGTTTTCAGTTGCAGGGTTTCATCTTTTGATAACAGAGTTGTTTTGTACATCAGGGTATTTTATACCTGATATTATCACTTCAATGATGCGCTCATTAGCCTTTATCCTGCACTGTGTAACACAATCATCAACGGTTTCATCTTCACACTGTTTGTACATCTGAAATTCCAATCTGTGGATTTGGAAGTTCTCTGTTGGTTCAATTTGCTGTGAAAATTTATCCCATATATTGGAAGGGTGTTTTAATTCCTCTTCAGAGTCCCCATGTATTAAACATGCGAAGACCTTCTCTGCCAGACCAAAGAATTATGTAGTTATGTTGATCTTTGGGCTCAATTTTCTTAACTTTGAACCACATTTGATGCCAATTGTTTAAATTCTCTAAAAGCCTGCGATCGATCCTCACTATTCCAATCCATAGTAGGAGTCGGTAGAGATTCCGCCATTTTATAGCTGGATAACAACGGTAATTTGGTTACACCAAACGCACCAACAGTTATTTATTATTTTGTAGTGTTGATATATTTATCTTATCGGGTTAGACTATATGTCCGCGAATGTCTGTGAACATGTAAACACTTACGTTGAAGTTTAAATAACATACACACACGTGTTCAAGCCTGTGGATACCATGTTATGGAAAGTTATTTTAACTTTTCGCGTCAATCCTGATTCCGTACAGCAAGTGTTCGTTTGTTTGTACACATCTGCATGCATCGGGAGAGAGAGAGCATTTTTGTTTGTTTGTTCAATACTGTATATGTCCATCTCACCGCTACCACCATGTAATATTATGTCATTCACATAGCCAAGACTAGATGACTGTTCGAGACCATTTATTGATAAACGACACACGTCTACCAACCAGCACGGCTGGGACCCACGTGACCCATGTGTATTTGTACGATACCGTTGTTAATGTATCATATCTATTAGTACGATACCGTCACATTGTTAATGATATCTCTACAGACTGATGTAAATATCATTCAGTATCGAAGTAAATTCTTCATTTCAATAAGTAGGGCTATATCTGAAGAACAAAACATTAAATACCTTAGACTTACAGTTCAGACTTAATAATAAAAATAATAACATGTAATCACAACACTATTTAATGTATTTGTATCCAAACCACTAATGAAATTCAATATCAGCTGATCTGTAACTCATCAACTGAAAACAAACTCATTTTAATCTGTCCAATGAGTATCTGTCTATATAGTATAGTGCACTAGGTGTCCTTGTTAATTATAGAGTAGGAATAGAAAGAAAGAAGAAGAAAAAATCTAATTACACCCCCCCCAAAAAAAAACCCATATATATATATATATATATATATATATATTTCAAATTTCCCCCCCAAAAATTAATTAAAAAACAATATTAACAATATTTTTTTTCTTCAAATTATGCACTATTATTATTTAAAAAAACCCCAACAAAAAACCCCCCAACAAAAACAACAATACAAATGAACTATTTAACAATTACCAGTCATCGACCAGTCTATTGCTAATAGTTATCATTTGTTATCTAAAAATCTGAATCAAATACTATACAATAATTCTATTTCATAGCAAACACAAATTAAGGTAGAAAAATTTATATCACTTTCAGCTAAAAATACGAATTACAAAATTAACATTGTCTATAGGCCAAACCATATATTGTAATTTTTAGTGTGCCTACAGACTACGCTATCTTGACAAATAATTCTAAATAACTGTCAACGAGAACAGAAACAAGTTATCAACAAATGAGAGAAAAAAAAAAATATATATATATATATATATATATATCAACACCGATGATGATCACGTGGACATATAGATCGGTCTTTAAACATTTAGACTTCATTTTTTAATATTATTAAATAGTCCGATCCTCTTTTCTTTCTCTTATTTAGTGTTTAATCACATTTAGTAGTGATATATTCATTATATTTAGATCTTCTGTCCAATTGCAATAATTGAGAAACTCATTAAAATTCAATATTTAAATTTTTTTTTTAAATCTAAATACTGACCAACAAAATCCAACTTTTGCTCTTTTTTACTAAATTATTAGCTCAAAACTGTTTAAAAATATTGCAACAACATATAGTAACACCAGAGGTCATTTTATGCTATTTTGGAGGATATTGAAATTTAAAAGTTGAAAATTTTAATTGTAATTTTTAATAAATTTAAAAAAAAAGTTTTTTAATTTAATAAAATATTTAGAAAATAAATAAATTAGTTTTTATATTCCTTGTGGTATTCACAATCAGTCTGTGTAATTTCACCTATCTGGCTATAATACTTTCAACAGAATCAAGCATTTAACCGGTGTAATGTGTGAACTATATCAGGTCTTTATTGGCCTCGGTGGCGTCGTGGCTAGGCCATCAGTCTACAGGCTGGTAGGTTCTGGGTTTGGATCCCAGTCAAGGCATGGGATTTTTAATCCAGATACCGATTCCAAACCCTGAGTGAGTGCTCCGCAAGGCTCAATGGGTAGGTGTAAACCACTTGAACTGACCAGTGATCCATAACTGGTTCAACAAAGGCCATGGTTTGTGCTATCCTGCCTGTGGATATTGAATATTCTTCAAGTAATAATTATAATAAAATTACAAAGCACTTTTAAAATATACTAATACAATTATTAAGTACAATTATTAAGTACCTCGAACCACCAGGGTCCACCCGGGTACCAGACATTTCGCCCCCCCCAGCCAGTTCGCCCCCAGTCAATTCGCCCCCAAATAGGATGTCAGTTTGCCCCCACGTGCATAACCAGTTCGTCCCTACAAAGGTACCAGTTCGCCCGCAGTCAGTTCGGGTCATGTTCCTGGCCTGGAAAGTCATGAAAATTTTATATTGGTCATGGAACGGCCTGAGTGTAATAAAGTTCTGTTCTGATATATCCATACATGTTTGTTCTGTGTTGAATACGAATGCCAGGCTAGGCAGGTCAGGTCATAGGGTTTTACGTGCACATTCAGAACAAGCTGTTGTAGCGAACGCCTGTCATGACAAGCCAGACTAGGCTGGTCGTACGCGCTTTTATGGCCGTTATCACACGTTAACCTGTTAACTGTAATCAGTCATAGGGTTTTTATGGTTACTAATTAGTGGCCAAAAGAACCCCTGCAAGAATCCCTCAATTAGAATAATGCTCACCAGAAGAGGCCATATCGAATTGCTGTTCAAACTTCAAAGCCCTCTTAGGTGTTAGCCGAAGATGCATAATCAACATCAAGGTTATGTAGCTGATTAACCATTGTTTTATTTCTTTCTTCTTAAAACAGATCATATCTGGCAGGAATGGATTTTTAATAAATGTTGATGATGTGGTTTGTGAATTTGTGAAAAAATGTCGGTGTCTATGCTTATTCGGCATCCTACGTTTAATTACATCTGGAAAAAATATAACCCCGTATTACAATTCTCATGATCAGTACAAATTGTGGAAGGACAACAACCCCTCCCCTCTAAGAAAAGAAACACACACAACACACACACACACTTTAACAGAAACAGTACGATAATTGTTTAAAAGTAACAAATAACTGGGGGCAAACTGACTAAAAGTTGGGGGTGAACAGGCACCCAGTTGGGGGCAAATCATCTTGGGGGCGAACTGGTACATGGGGCGAACAGGTCAAACTGCGGGCGAACTGACCGGGGGCGAACTGGCTGGGGGGGGGGGGGCGAAAAATCATGGATTCGTCCACCCCCTCCCCCCATCATGACCATGGTGATGGTAATTAATTTTAATTACTACGTCCTTTTGGACTAACGTTATCTATGCCTATGGTGTAGTGGTTAGTGCAAAAAGGCATACGCCAAGATCATTCAATTTCACTGGGTTCAAATTCCAGCAGATACGTCAAAGTATGATTAAAACAACATGACAGTGCCAAAGGAAAAGTCCTTCCACTGAACATAAATTTATAAATAAACAGGCAATTTCAAAATACTTCTGTATACCCCCGCCCCCACCCCACCCCACCCAATGACATGACCAATGCCCCATGATAAAATATCAACTGTAAGTCTTAAAGTAAATTTTGCCAGTGTACCTTTGTGAATATGACCTGATACATCGCGGCTGTGTATCCGTCTGACACATTCTTCTTCAGCGAGCTTCACACTGTCAGCCATTATTATTTACACCTAAAAACACCTTACCGGAAGTTAAAGCACCACATGTTATAGTTCCCAAACTAAATGTAACATTTGATATTTATGTTCAATGTACTTGATCGATTATAGTTTTCATACATGTAATAACATCTTTAAACACAAATATAATTACAAAGAAAACGTTTTACATTATCAGCATTATTTCTAACTCGCAGTAATACATAGATAGACCTACTTTAGTTACCTAAGTGATAAAATGATCTGCACCCAAAGATAGGGGTTTTAGAACAACAAAAAGTCGTCTGACTTTAACATTTTCGCAAATAAAACTAAAAGTAGAAAGCAATATGGATGAAACATGATAAATGTCTCATTTTAAATAAACGAAAGTTTATTTTACTAATTAATTGCACTTTTTACACATTTATTAGAAATATTATCTCCTACTTTTAACCCATAGACGAAACTATTTTTATCCAATAATTTGCAAGACCCCTCTCGCTTCTTCAATCTGATTGGTTTTTGGCAAAGGCGCGCCAGAATATGATATAGTTTCCCGGAAATTTTTGTCATTCGTTCTTGTGCTGTCTTATTAGAGTAGGTTGTAATTTTCAGCATTTTAGTTGTGTTAAATTTATTATTTATTCATTGTCTTTAAATAATATTTTTGCAAAAATGTATACCGTAATTACTCCAAAAGCATCTTTATCCACAAAGGAAGCAGATTTGTCGAAGCAAATGAAGAAAAGCAAGATTAACGATGAGAATGATTGCTGCGAGGTATAAAATCTTTTGTCCAAAAATTATGGCGCCATGTCAGAGGGCGGAAGAATAATATTTTTTTTTTACCATGAACATTTTAACTGCATCAAGAATGTTCACTGATACTTTTTAGGAATGCTATTTTTAGCTTTTTATTCGTTTCATCATTTTTCTTGTGAAAGTGTTTTTACATAGAAAAGAATGGATTTAATGACAAATGACGTTGCTTATTGGAGTAGGCCTATAATATTGAGATTTAAGATATTAAAAAGTATTTTTGAGCTTTTATCTTTAAATGGATATTAATCCCTGCTCTTTTTTATAATAGAATCATTAATAATCTTGAACTTAAAGGCATACTGTCAGGGATTTAAGGACCTTATTTCTCTAAAAATGGATAAATAAAAATTACATTAGTTGTTGGAAACCAAATCTAGCTATGCATCGTCTTAACTGAACCATGGACGGTAAGTGTTACTATGATCATGGAGTGAAATTCATGTCATCCCTCGGCAATTTTAGTTTTTGAATTATGGACCATTGCCATAATTCAATTATTTTTACAAAATGTCATTAAACACTAAGGCTTATTTTTTACTATTAGAGCCATTTTTAATAACTGAAATTATACGTTACTTAGATAATCTAAGTAGTTAGATTTTATTGTTTAGATTATCAATTTCCATACATTCAAAGTGTTTTTGGTCATCCCGGTGTTTTCAGTATCACAAAATGCATTTCTCATATTTTTAAAAATGCACGTGTCTGAGAAGTAAGTTATGGAGTCTAGTTTTAGTCCATTTTTAGACTATTTCACCATTTCAAAGTCACAGAAGGAAGGAGTGGTCGGAATTTAGCCAAAGAGAATGGGTGCGCGTTTTGAATGAAGGAAATTTGGCCCATTTTTGAACGCTTGATCGAAAGATAAAGTTAGGAGCTACGTATGGGTTTTGATATTAATCAGTCGAGAGTAGCTCGATACTTAGACCTATTGATGCTGGGGTGTCTCCTTAGACCTGACCGCTTCTGGTCGTGGCATGACAACCCTGTGGCATTTCCTTTTGTTATCCTGCTATTGGTCCTCCAGTACCAAGTGTCACACCAGCAGCAAGTATTTGGGATTGGTGGGAGAGAGCCTGTATTCTTTTGTCCAGCTCTCTCTTAGTGCAGTGAATTGTGTACTCTGAGCCGGTTTTCTTTTGTCAGACCTTGTTACGTATGTGCTGGGCCATCAAATGGGTGCGGATGCATTATTATTATTATTAGCCAATGAATCCTGTGTACTTCTGCGGTAGTGCGTGCTATTTTGTATGTTAACCCTAGTTTGTTGTTTAGGTTGTTCCTGTTTTTGTGGTGGCTATGCTACTTTCACTTTATGGATAGTACTTCTATACTACAGGACCAGCGTTGTGGTTAGGCCATCGGTCTACAGGCTGGTAGGTACTGGGTTCGGATCCCAGTCGAGGCATGGGGTTTTTAATCCAGATACCCTGAGAGTGCTCCGCAAGGCTCAATGGGTAGGTGTAAACCACTTGCACCGACCAGTGATCCATAACTGGTTCAACAAATGCCATGGTTTGTGCTATCCTGCCTGTGGGAAGTGCGAATAAAAGATCCCTTGCTGCTAATCGGAAAGAGTAGCCCATGTAGTGGCGGCAGCGGGTTTCCTCTCAAAATCTGTGTGGTCCTAAACCATATGTCTGACGCCATATAACCGTAAATAAAATGTGTTGAGTGCGTCGTTAAATAAAACATTTTTTTTTTTTTTTCTATACTACAGTGACGTTATGCGATGTCAGTATTTTTCAGCTTTTGCGACATTTGTGGATTTTTTCAACCTTTGTAAAAAATTATAGACAATCCAATATTATGTCTACACATATTCCTTTAGATGTAAAATAGCAGCAGATAATTTAGGCGCCATAGCGGTCCGTGCACATTTCTTTGAAACGTTTGGCTCGTCTTTATTCTGAGCCTTCGGTCGCAAGTCACAACCGTTGCAATATACCGTTGTGTACTGGTTTGCTGTGCATCAAGTATCTAAAAAAATCAGTCTAAAACATTGGCCAGAATACTAGTAGTATGTCTGCATGAAGAACCTTCCTGTAATCGTGAAGACTGCAAGTTTTTATTTCTGAATGTCTACAGGTCACGACGTAACTGATTTGCGGTTTGCGTAATTGACACGCGAACAGAACGGCGGTTCGCGTGAAATATTGTGCCCTGCATACAGTAAATAGTGGCAATCAATATACAAAATTATTTTAGGTGCGCTGTTAAGTGTGACATGCATTATTTTTCACACTCGCCAGATTGAAATTACGAGCGCGATCGCACCCGCGCACCTTAAAAGGCAAGGTCTGCTTACTTTTAGTAGCGTGCCACATGCATACCTGTACAGTCAAACTTTGAAAAACTATCTTGAAGGGGACAAGGAATTAGTTCGATCTTCATGGAGTTAGTTTTCAAAATTAACATTAAAATTAAAAGGGAAAGGAAGTCAGACTACACTTATGAACCAAACAACATAAAATTAGAAGAAAACATTGGTTTATTGGTTCATTTTTGCAACATATGTCTCTGCAATGCAGCATTTACATGTACCAATTACTTCATAAATTAATAATGCTCGGTTTTCACTCACCGTAGCGTTTTGAAATGTGTGATTTTTCACTCACCTTTGTTTTTCACAAGCCAAGGACTGGTTAATATCTACATGTGTGATTTTTTTATATTTTTTTTAGAATATTATGCCTCTGGTGGTGAAGAAAACCAAAGTTCTTGGTGAAAGTCAGCGTCAAGTAAGTTTTTGCTGTGACAACATGTAGGTCAGAGTTGAAAGGTGGACAGGTTCACAATAATTTTTACTTGAGTTTCAGTTTACTATGAAAGAAATACTTGTATTTTTAGTGAATAGAGAAGTAAAAAAACTTTGCTTTCTTTGAGATCTCACGGCATCCAGTTTTATGTTTGATTCAGTACAATATATATATATATATATATATATAAATTTCAGTTACTTGCCTAGTTTGTTGGACATTTCTTTGCTTCTGTAGGTTTAATGTGCTTATAATTTATAAACTACTTTTTTGTTTCATTTTCAGAATATTTTACCAACCAGTGAATCTTCAGTAAGTAATGGAAATTTTGATATTATAATTTTGCTTTTACTTAATATATTTGCAATAGTCCTCTGCAATGATTTGAAAAAATTTCTCTGCTGATTTTTATGAGCCTGATTTCTGCATCTGATTACTTTTTCTTGTTAAAATGAAGTCTACAGAAAAATGTGCCTTGGTGGTTGTCTAGTGAACAAGTAAAACATTTCAGTGCAGTTTAATTTTGAGCAATCACAAATATCATCCTGGTACTTTAAAACAATCAATTTATTTGGACAAGTGAAAATATTGGTGGACAAATAGATTTTTAGATGTATTTGTCCGGTGGGCTAGTAAATGTTGTAGCTTCTATCACTGTAATGTACATAATGAATAACAACTTTTCATGTATTAAGATTCGATCACTTGGGGTGGTGGTGGCGGTAAAGTAAGTGGTTGATTGGCTTCTTAGTCCCCTGCAGGTCCAACCAGAGGAGACTAGGTTTTGTCTCAGTCAGAGGTCTCTGACAAACTCCCATTCCTATCGTTTTTCACTTTTTGCAATGTCTCTAGATATCAACCTAGAAATTTGTATATAGCTTTATAGATTATGGTTTACCAATTTTTGACAGGCTGTTTAAACTTAGAAAATACAATATAGTTGAGCCTTGTAAGGCACATGTATTTTTTTTAGGAGTACTCTTAAAATACTTGTGTTAATGTACAATTTACCCTCAAAACCTTTATCACCTGCTTTAAGATTTTACAATACATTCTGTTAGTAATGAAATTTTCAGCTTATTTGATCTATTGTTTTTAAAAAATGTTTTTAAAGGCTACTTTGAGCAGGAATGGCTTACGTCATGTTGCTATTTAACAGATTAAGACCATGAAGAAGTCAAAGAAGGTTGTCAAGAAGGTTGAGGAAGAGCCCCTGTTGAAGGATAACCCAAACCGGTTTGTGATGTTCCCGATCCAGTACCATGACATCTGGCAGATGTACAAGAAAGCCGAAGCGTCGTTCTGGACCGCGGAGGAGGTGGACCTCTCTAAAGACCTGGGCCATTGGGAGCAACTGAAGGAGGATGAGAAACACTTCGTATCTCACGTGCTCGCTTTCTTCGCAGCCAGTGACGGGATCGTCAATGAGAATCTGGTCAGTGATCTTCATACTGGTAAAATGGCAGCAATTAGAATTTATTATTAAATATGTTTTGTTTTAATATTTAATTTTTTTTTTTTTTAATTGATTTATGGAGGAGTGTTTTTAAATTGTGCACTAGTGGTCAAAATACTTTCCTCCGACTGGTGTTTGCCAGTCAACTACCACAGGGCCAATTGGACTGGTAGTTTGCATTTACACTTTATAATCATGTTTGGTTCAACAAGTTTTGATTCCGTCCAGAAGATATTAGTGTTTTCCCTAGCTTGTTTTAGCATGGTGCAGCACCATGCCTCAAGAGACTAGCACCATCTTGCCTTAATCACGGCCATGCTGCCGAGATTAAACCAGCCCTTTTCAGTAATTCTAAAATTGCCTTTATAAAACACCAACAAAATTATTATTATTAATTAATTAAATATGCCTTTTATATCTTTTGCCATTCATTTATTAAAGAAAGTACATAAATTACATTGATGTTTATTCCAATAAATTTTTTGTGTATTTTTAATGAAATGCAAGTGCCCGAAAATGGTGAAAATGCCTTGCTTAATTTCTAAGGTAATCACTAGATATTTTTACGGTTGGCGTGAGTTTCAGGCAAATTTAACCCTTGCACTATAGTTTTGATATTTTCTTAGCAGATCATAACTTGTACTCCTTAACCTTCTGACTACTGCAGGCGAGATATCTCGCCCGACGTCACGTCAGTCGATATACTGTACACTGTATACAGTGCATTCCACAATTCATATTTCCCGCCGTTTTGCACACGACACTCACCGGAAATGGAAATATAATTAAAGAAAAAAGATTTTTTCTCTCAAAATGGTGGCTTTTGTTTTGATTTTTTCAATTGAAAATACCTTGAAATTTTGAGTTCAAAAAGTGGTTTTGGCAAGTATTTTCGCTTGACAACAATGGTGGCACGTCGCGGTAATTTTCAGGGATCGATAGCTGATTGTGACAGCTAATTTGATAATAAATTTGATCGTTTTACCAACAACGAAAATTACCAAATATTGCAATATGAATCTTAGTTCGGGTTTAAAAAAAAATTCTGGTCAGAAAACACTGTTATCGGGAATAATGGAAATAAATACTGGACAGCTGGCCACAAATGCCCGTAAGTAAACGCAACTTTTTCGATTTTTTGCCTAATTTTAATCACCATTAGCCGATCTAAAATAATTACATAAAAAGACACGAAAATAATACTTACCGATTAATATATGAACTTTATTTCATGTTTTTATAAAACATTTAAGTGAATATATGTGAGTAAAAATTATAAACTTGTACCCACTCAACGTGGTTTTTGTTAAAAATTAATCCAGTAGTCTAAAGGTTAACTATCTTGAGTTATGTTTCTAGTGAGAATTTTAACATCCAATTTGTTTATTTCTTTTTTATTTCATTGTAAGTCAAATTTTTTATTTTTACTATTTTGGACAGGTGGAACGATTTATGCAGGAAATCCAGGTAACTGAAGCAAGATGTTTCTATGGTTTCCAAATCGCCATGGAAAACATCCACAGTGAAATGTACAGTCTTCTCATCGATACCTACATCAGAGATCCAAAAGAAAGGTATTCTGTCATTTTATCTAAAATAGAAAACCTAGAAGCCTTGTTAAAATGAAAGTAATAATTAGCATTTTCTGACAATACAGATTTTTTTTGGTCGAGATATTGCTGAACATTCATTCTTAACTGAACAATAGTGTTGTACTCCATGGTTAAATGTGTTTACAGTACGACTTGTTTGCAATATCACACCAACACAAAACAATGGACTAACAAATGTTTTGTGAGCTATGAGACTAAACATGTAAATCTTTATATCGATTGTGCTTTTTGAGTAGATTCAAATTTTTATGGTAGCTTTGGCTTGTCGCAGCTGCTAATAATTTGGGGCCTGTGGGGTACATTTTGTTCAGTATTGCATTGTGATGCTACACAATTTTAAAACAGTTGCTAATCAAGATTTTGAAATGTTCCCTGGCCTGATGGTGTCTTATTGACTATTCAACTGAAACATTCCTGGTGTAATTCACAAGAACTGTGATTCTATACTTTGTTAATTCTAACTATAGGCCTACTTGAATCTGGAATGCCTGTTTTTAAATCAAAGCTTGTGTGGTTTAGAGATTTCCTGTTCAATGCAATCGAGACCCTGCCGTGTGTGAAGGCGAAGGCCGAGTGGGCGATGCGGTGGATGGATGATGACTCTGCAACGTACGGGGAGCGAGTCGTCGCGTTCGCAGCAGTCGAGGGAATCTTCTTCTCCGGGTCGTTTGCCGCGATCTTCTGGTTGAAGAAGCGTGGAATAATGCCTGGTCTGACCTTCAGCAATGAACTCATCAGCAGAGACGAGGTATTTATTTGTCCCCTTCCAGTTCAACTGCAGGGGTTATAGGTTTTTATCGGTTCAACTGTAGGGGTTATAGGTTTTTATCGGTTCAACTGTAGGGGTTATAGGTTTTTATCGGTTCAACTGCAGGGGTTATAGGTTTTTATCGGTCTCTCTATTCCTGGTCAGTATCCCACATTTGTTTTTCACACTGCCACAAGATAATTGAGCTGAATTTTCTTGTATAGCTTTATCAGTTTGGCTTTCATGGGTATGTCTGAACAGTCATCTTGTGGCCATTTCCACAACATAAATTTAAAGAAATAAACCTATATTATTAGTCTCCTGCTGGTCCACCCAGAGGAGACTAGCTTTTGTTTTGTTTTGTTTATCCCACATGGTTTTTGAGACCTTTTCACACAGCTTTATTATGAGCTGAAATTTTGTGTATTCCTTTATGTATAAATCAAATTGGGCCCTGTAGGGAATATGTTGTTTTAGCAGTACAGTAGAACTTGTTGAAGATCGATGTTAATCTCCATATGGATTTCACAATGGTCTGATGCAACCTGTTATTCTGTGTTCAGGGTCTTCACTGTGACTTTGCGTGTCTCATGTTCAGCCACCTGGTGAACAAGCCGACATCTGAGAGGATTAAGGAGATAATCCGCGATGCGGTGGTCATCGAACAGGAGTTCCTGACGGCTGCACTGCCTGTCAGTCTGATTGGAATGAACTGTAACCTCATGAAGCAGTACATCGAATTCGTTGCTGACCGCCTGCTTGTTGAGCTCCACTGTGATAAGGTACGTCGTCAATGCCACTAGCCTGTTAGGCCGTTTGTGGAACTTTTTGCAATGTATTTGATGTATATGTCATACAGATATAAGACATGTGGTCAAAGTTGTAGAACTTTGTGCAATATATTTGATGTACATGTCATACAGATATGCATAAAAATTAACATTTTCCCCATGGCAATCCGGATTACACGGCCAAATTAACAAAGCCCATTTTAGACTTACTACGCTTAAATGCCTGCATAAGGGAAAACAGTAAATTTGTAGGGCAACCTCTTCCAGCTTTAAACAGTTGATTGACAATTATGATGTGAAATTTAATTTAATTAGTCAGTTTTTGTCCAATTTTTTAAAATTTAAAATCAGACCCAATACCCTCCTTCCCCTATTTTAGAATTAGCATGTTTAATTAATGATCCTCTACTTTGGTGTAGTATATTTTGGACCATGACTCTTTTCTTTTGTAAAGGACCTAATTGCATTTATAACAATTATACTTTTATTAACGAGTGCTGATAAATTATGAAATCACAAGACAAGAGGGTATTCTTTTTATCATTCTTTTCATTTGCGACAGTTGTAAATGTGGGTTGAATGTCAGTGGTAGACTCATTAACTAGCAGAACGGTAGTAGTGTGACGTCACTAATGGTAGGTTTAGCACTGAAACAAACAGTGATGTAACAAAACATTGTCTTGTGATTAAAATTTGACCAACAAGATTATAAGAAGTGATATTTCTGCAAGAGATGGCACAAATTATAGTGCCAGCGATATCTCCTACAAAAGCCTTTAATGGATGATATATATATATATATATATATATATATATATATATATATATATCCAGATTTTTTATTTTTTTTAAATTCATACATGAGTGCAGAGATTGGGATATACTGTTGGTCACGTACCAGTCAGAATTTATATTAGTCCATCAGCCTTTGGGACTAATGTCCAATCTTGCATCACCACACCTTTTTTTTTTTCTTTATATATTAATTTTATGTATTTCAGGTTTATAATTCCGAAAATCCATTTGATTTTATGGAGCAGATCTCACTAGAAGGGAAAACAAACTTTTTTGAAAAGCGTGTTGGTGAATATCAACGTATGGGGGTTATGGCCGGCCAATCGGAGGACAAACGCACCTTCACATTAGACGCAGACTTCTGATGCAATCTGACACTTTCACACTGGGTGCAGACTTCAGATGACAGCAGTGCTGTGAACCAGTACTGTGACTTAGTGCAATCCATGCTCGACAACAGAATTTTCAAATGGTGCACTTTATTTTGTCATGAACCAACTAGCAATTTAAAAGAATTTATTTACATTAAGTGCTACCAGACATTTCAGTATAAAATACTGTCAGTTTTAACAAGATGCATTTATTTGCTTCAATGGACATTTTACACAGAAGTCTTATTTTAAATTGATAATGTACTTTATTTTAGTCAGCCTACTTGATGGTTCACCAGTGTGTTCCAATCTTACAGTTTTAGTCTTAATTTGTTAATCACAACATGCTTTTATGTATTTGTATCTTAGGTTTAATTTACGATTATATGCAAATGTTTTTTTATTTTATAGCATTCAATTTTTAGTTCGTCCTGATTGGGGACTTTTTATTATTGTACATTTGTTAATAAATATTTATTACAAAAGCTGGATTTTTGTGATTAAGTGGATTTAAAACATTTAAACTGGACGTTCTCTTGAAATGTGATGTTTTTCAGTCCTTTGCCTAGGTAAAAACAACTAGATACCAGTACATGGCTACTCTCTTGGGAGGTTCAATATAGTTTAATCTGATAAAAACAATTTGTGGAATTTTAATCATCTGTAGTGTTTCCATGTTTCTGCCATTTTTCATAGGTTGGTTTGCCAGACCCTGCTTCAAAATGGCCACCATTTTAGACCTTTATGCAACCGCAACCTCTGGAATAGGTTAACAAAAACAATGTTTGGCACACAATTTAAAGCATCAAATCCCCAAGGGTTGAAATGTGCTGGGGGTGGTGGTGAAGGAGGCAGTCCTTTGTTTTTTACACCCTTATTGGCTGATGCCACATACATCACTGGGCTACCTTGCTAATTGCAAATTTTGAAAGCAGTTGGTGAATTTTTGTTTTAGTTTCGCAAAATAATTTCTTGTAACTGACATATTTTAAAAAATAACTTTTTGAAGTTTAATGGACAATTTGGCAAATTGTTTTGCTTGCATGCCCAGAACTAGCCCTGAATCATATTGGTCCCCTGCCCACCTGTGTGGTCATCCATTTTGGCAGAAGCACAAAGTGTTATATTTGTCAATTTGTTGGGTTTAAGGCGTTTCTGCAATTTTCATTTAATTGTAAGAACCATTTATTAATTATGAGGTAACATGAAACCATTTTTATCAGTTTAGAGTAAAGTTACTTATTAAATTTTTAAAATAATTCTTTCCACTAAAACCACCTAAGTAATCTATATCTATACATACACACACATGTATACATACATACATACATACATATATAATCCATGTTACATATTACGACAATTAACAGTATTAAAAACAAAAATATTCTATCACTTATGAATGAGTATATATTTATGTACTTAAGAATGGGAAATCCCCCCCCAAAAAAGTAATTTTTCAATATAGGTACTTTGTTATATTTACCTATTTCATGATATTGTGTAATTAGTTATTTTTATTATTTATTTATTTTTTGCAATTTATGTGATATTTTATAAATTAAATTAATAATTTATACATGGACCGTTTTGCAACATACATGGTGACATGCAACCTTTAAAAACTAATAAAAGACTGGTTACCGTTTCGCATTTTACGCTTGCATTGTACTACTATTAACATTAGAGTAACAAATCTTTGGGTACCAATGCAAATAAGAACATGGCGGCAAGCAATAAAGTTTTTTAGTTTTTTTTCAGTGTTTACACTTTATAACTTGAATAAAGTTACAAGTCATCAATGGGTCAAAGATTACTGGTTGCCAACTATTTGTTAGTGAAATATCGCATGTGATAGCAAATCGAAAGAAATGACTTGTAGATGTTTCTTTTGTTTTTCGTACGAGCCAACTCCAAGCGTTGTAGATTTTTTTATTTTTTTTATCACTTGCCATCGGGATCTCACAAAATAACTTTACTGGCCCGAATCCAAAAACCACTGGCCTCGGGCATCGGGCCACCGTATTCTAGAAGCCCTGGGTTGGACTAGTTTGATATGCGATTACTAGGATCAATCTCGGTCTGGGCCCATTTCTCGTTTGAGCCAGTAAAACTTAACTCAAAAAGCTGTGGTGGCAGGGCTTCTAAGATTATGGTAGCCCCACTCCATGGCTAGTGATATTCAATGTTGGCCTAGTAAATAAATACTATTGCTATGCCTGATAGCTAGAGAAATATTTTTTTAATGTTTCAGTTTATTTTGTAAATATGAATATAATATTCTGTTCCCCATCCACACCCTCAATGTTAGTGTTTTTAGGTAGTACTAAACCAAATAACTTCCGGCTGGGTCAAAGTTCGAGGTGCACCGAACTTTTGATAGAGAAGTGAACACCACAAGTCCTGTGATTGGTTATAAATGTGAGTGTGTTGGTTGTAAAAATAATAGTTTCATCTGGGTAAAACAAATGTGCAATTTTATTTCATCTAGTACTGTGTCAAGTAGCCTTGTGCTTGAAACATGTATGGGGTACCTGTAAAAAAAAAAAAGTACTCGAATTTTGTGCGAAACTAGGGTAGTCATAGACGCTACCCGTTATCTCAGAAACGAGCATCTTGACCCCCATTTTTTTCTGATTCACTTTAAGTGTAAGGGGTGGTAGTATTTATATCCGTGGCATTTATGTTGGTTGATACGTTGCAGGTAGGAGTTTTAACCACATGTTACTATTGTTGTCTATGGGATTTGATTTGGTAGTATACACCCTATAAGCTGCTATCTCTAGGTGACAAATCTGATTTTTACCCACTATTTAGTAAATTGCTGATCCCATGGTTAATGGATTTTATAAAAATTCTAGAAGCCCTGGCTGTGGGATGATGCATATAAAAGATGCCTTGCTACTAATGGGGAAAATGTAGCGACAGTTACAATTAACAAATGTTTGTACCAAATGTTTGATAGCCATTATTAATATGCTGTCAAAAAAAAAACGCAATGGGGGAAATATTCCTGGAATTATTTCTTTAATACAAAGCGGCATAATTTCGTCATTTATGATCGTATCAGTCAAATTTGACACGAGTATGTGACAATGTTCTTTCTATGGACTGACTGCAGTGGAGGTATTTTTGTCACCAGTGTCGCACGAGGGCGCTGAAATCAGTACCTTGTGTGGCCACCAGCAGCAGCAATCACTGCGCGACATCTCCTTGGCATAGACTGAATGAGTCGGAATCCTAGCCCATTGTTCTTGCAGTGCATGTGACAGTTGCAGAAGGGTCCAAGGCTATGGGTCATGCTGGTGTACAAGTCTGTCCAGTTCGTTCCATAGATGTTCAATGGGGTTGAGATCTGGCAATCTTGACGGCCATAGCAGCACATTAATGTTCTCATTCTGTAGGAAATCCATTGTTACACATTCTGTATGTGGCCTGGCACTGTCCTACTGAAAAAGTTCTCTCCGTCGATTCCAAAATGGGAAGCATGTGACGGCGAAGAATTTTATCCTGATAGCGTAGAGCTGTCAGGTTGCCTTGTACAAACACAAGTTCACTTCTGCCGATGTATGAGATGCCTCCCTCCACCGAATATGTCAACTTGGGCGACACAGTTGTTGGCAAAATATTCATTGCGGCGTCTGTAAACACGTCCATCATGTCGTAGAAGGAAATATGTGACTCGCCGCCAGTTTCCCCAAGTTCCACCCCTGTACATTTGTGAACATGTAAATTTTGATGTTGACGTCGCCAACATACGTTCTCCTAGCCTATAAACCAGCTTCTCGGTCTGTTCCAAATGGTTTGTGCAGAGACACCTTTCTCAAACCAGGTATGCGTTCAGCACTGTTCGTTGCTATGGCAGTTCAGTGACACACAAGTGCAGAACCTGGATGTAGCGATCTTGTGCTGCAGTTATGCGGGGTCTTCCACTTCTGGGCCTGTCTTCAGCTGATTGAAACTGCTGGTACCTGTCCCAGAGATGTGAAATGGTGCTCTGATGGACGTTCATGTGGCATGCAACTGCTGACTGCGATTCACCTAACTGGAGGCGGCCTATTGCAATGTTTCGATTCGGCAGGCTTAGTCTTGGCATCTTGTAAGTTGTTTACGTTGAAATGGAAATTAGTTTCATGTGCATTCGCCAAAATCTGACCATTAAACTCCGATTTCCTGCAATTGTCGCACAATGTGCATTAAATTTGTTTTACTGTGCATTTAGCCATGCTGTTCCATTCCAGGAACATTAACAAACATGGTCATTCAGCAACATTGTACAAAAAAACAATATTTTGTAAAATCAAACACTTTTCTTCTTTCCCTATCACCTATCAGTGTGCTCTAGTAAAGCAAGTACTGTCATTTGACAGGGACACCATTAGTACATAACAAAGTGATATACCAAACAATATTACTTTATTCACAAACATTTCATATACATCTTCACAACATTAGAAAAAACAAGAGAAAATGATTGAGACACAAGCACCATACACACTGTTACATTTCATACACTGTTACAATTAATGCAATGCAAGTCTAAATCTACAACCATATAAATAAATTTTATTTAGTATATCACTTACGTACTTGTTTGGTTAAAGCAGGTTATTAAGTGTCCAAGCTCATTTTGTCAATACATGTATAATGGGGAAATAATGGCAACATGACTTACTGCTCTAGTGATCCCTACACTTTAGCCATTTAAACAGGTTAAAAACTTTGAATTACAGATAAAATACATTCTGCATAGCCCACACTGACCTAATTATTTCAGAACAAATTTGCTATGACAAAAATCCCCACATGAATATGTTGACCAAAATCATTAGGATATCCAGAAATACAAATATTCATTATTTAATGAGTAAAGTGAAAAAATATTTCGCCACCATGTTATTTAAATACAAAACCCATTACTTACAAATATGTACTCACTGACAATAAGTCTAGTAAATAATTTTACTAATGTATGTACTAGTAACATCATTTGATCACCATTTGAATACATAAATATACAAACAAAATGCAATGGACAGATCTAGTCAGGATTTAAATAAATTATAAATATAGCACTTTGTAAATATGTGTTGAAAGCCTACATGAGCACAACTGAAGTTCTACTGTCGGTGAAACACTGGATATGTTGTCAACTCTACAATGTGTTCAAAGGCACACAATGTTTGAACAAGAGTACCGGTGAGGTACACGATCAGGAGTTTGATGGAAAACTATATCTATATTAATGTTACGGTATGATTCAATTCTAATGATGTGAAATTTTTGCAATGGGATGGATAAACAGTTTTTGGACCAACCACCATCCCAAGTTGTTCCTACATTGGTGGTTCTGTATGCAAGATATGGTCCAGACAAGGATTTACTATGTGCAGTAGAGCGTGAAAAGTAGGTCACAGTGACCTAGTAATAGTAAGTGACACCCCGCCATCCCAAGTTGTTGCTACATGCGAGGTTTGATGGTCCTGTATGCAAGATAATGGTCTGGACAAGGATTTACTAGCAGTAGAGCATGAAAAGTAGGTCACAGTGACCTAGTAATAGTACGTGACACACCGCCATCCCAAGTTGTTGCTACATGTGAGGTTTGATGGTCCTGTATGCAAGATAATGGTCTGGACAAAAAAAGTTAACAGATGTACGGATGAACAACGTCATACCATAATATGACCCATAGATTGGTGTATAAAAATGAGATGACATTTCAAGTACAACATATAGAATTTGTTTCACAATGAAAAAATATTTCTTCACTGTCTTTAAAAAAAAATAACGAGGAAAAAAGTATAAATTGACTATAAAAGCCAAATTCATGAAAAGTATTCTGTAAAATATGAGCTACAAATGATTTAACAGAAGCTTCTTTTGCCTGTTTCCCACATTTGACTACGTTGTGATGAAGCAAACAGCCATTCACATGCATCAAGTATAAAAAACATGAGCATTTCCATGACAACTGGAAGATGGTGCTGGATATTCTCCTTGTGAGACAAGTTCTAACCCAACTGTCTGTACTTACAAAGATGAAACCATGGGAATGATTCAATCACTGTATGAGAAAAACAAAACTTATTACAGAACAAAAACAGCCCAATTTGTGCTCATGTACGACTTTCCACTCAAATTTGGTTTTGATGCATAAACCATTAGTAGCATCTTAGGTACATAATAAATTATAAGTCTTGCTAAGACACTATTAAATGAACACAAACTATATACAGAAAACAGTGATGATAAAAACGATAACTAAAAAAACATTTCTCTTAAATTTTTTAATTAAAAAACAATTACTAATTACTTTGGTGGTTTTGAAATCAAATAGTCAAAATGTCACTGGCTTAGTCTTTTTTTTTTCAAATGAATATATATTTAAATATAGAGTTCTTGAATCATATTATTGTATTGATACCAATTGTTAACTACAAATTGACTTTCTCAGTGTTTTAGATGAACTTGTTAACAATTTAGTGAAAAATGTTTTATAATTCAACTAAATTATTTTAAAATAGTGACAAAGTTAATGTACAAAAGTATACATGGATAATACTGACATTTAATTATATTATCATACAGAACATAAGAAACTTCCTAGTAGCTCTGAAAATACTAGTAAAACCAACCTTTCCTTTTTTGCATTATTAATATAAGTAACTGAAATCATGATGTGCTGCCATAATTACAGCATGCTAAGTCTTAAATATGTTTGTAATGCTATTTTCAGTTGCTTAGACAAACACAAGTTTGAACAGCAACTGGAGACAATTTTACAAATAAAATATATATCCAGAGAATATTTTTACATTTTTTATTTACATAATTACATTTTAAGCCAAAATATTTGTAACACTATGCATATTTAAAAAACAAGCAGCCTGACACCTAAGTTTAATGTAAAATATGGGTATGACAATTATTTTTATAGTAATGTCTGTAGCCATGGAAACAACTGTTATCATTACTGTAATCAAAATACGAAACTTAACAATAAATGTACATTGTAATAATGTTATTAACAGTCCTTATTGACGTAAAGAAATAGTAACAATAAAATAAACAAAATTTAACATAAATAAAACTAAATATAGAACAACTTTTAAAAATACATAACATTTTAAAATACACTGAGGTTCTGCTCCTCCAGGAAAATATCAGGGAAAAATAAATGTCTTTTTCAAAGAGAAAAGCCAGTATTATAGTGCCCCATCCTTTATTTTGTTTACTGCCTAGTTATTATAGGCTAGGTGCAGCCCTGAAATCAAGCAATCAGTTAAAATCAAACTGAAAAGCAGTTAAAGGTTGTTTTGTTTATTGGCTATTGGATGTCAAATATTTGATAATTCTGACAATAAGTCTTAAAGAGGAAACCCCCTATTGGCAACTAGATATTTTATATACACTTCCCACTGACAGGACAGCACATACCACAGCTTTAATACACATGTCGTGAGGCACTGGTTGAGACAGAAAAAACAAAAAACAAAGAGTCCACTGAGAGGGTTTGATCTTATCACCAAAGCTCCTCAGGTGACCGCTTTACCCACGGAGCTAGAACCTGCTCCAAATTGAAAAGCAAGTCATTTCTTTCTAAATTAATTCATATATTTAGGCTGCTTCCCTGTTCAAATTTTTAATGAGATACTTGTGTGCATGATAGGACATTTTCTTGTTTTAAAATTCGGGTAAGAAAAAGTTAGTTCTGACAGCACTGTATATTAAAGTCTATATTTAGCAATTTAATTTTTTCTTTCTGGCGAGTGATTTTTCATTTCATTTCAACTTATTTTCGTGTTTATATCCAATTATATCCAAGCACGCTGTTCTGGGCACATACCTCAGCTATCTGGGCTGTCTGTCCAGGACAGTGGGTTAGTGATTAGTGAAAGAGAAGACGGTTTAGTGGTCTTACATCTACCCATTGAGCCCTTAAGAACTCGCTCTGGGTTGGAGCTGGTACCCGGCTGCAAACCCTGTACCTACCAACCTGTAGTCCGATGGCCTAACCACACCACCACTGAGGCCGGTACCGGGCTGCAAACCCTGTACCTACCAACCTGTAGTCGGATGGCCTAACCACAACACCGGGCTGCAAACCCTGTACCTACCAACCTGTAGTCTGATGGCCTAACCACAACACCACCGAGGCCGGTGAGTGATTTTTGAAGATGTTTCAGCTCATAATACAAACAATCTGCACTGAATGTATCGTTGAGAAAACCCTTAGTCAATACAACATCTTAATTAAACTGTTTTCATTCTTGAAATATTCTGAACTCCATTGAAAATGTACAATCCAATGTTCAGTTGTTGTCATCACGTGTGAGATGGCTATAAAATACACAATAATCCAAAGCCATTGTATACAATTTTTGCCTTATTTATTGCCTACCAGAATATGCTGTTATTCAAAATCAGTTAAATGTATTACATAGACACAAGCTTTTGTGTCATACTGATTTTACAAAACGAGTGTCAGGTATTTGTATTGGCCAAGCGAGAGTGAGGGTAATACATAAATCCTGACATGAGTTTTGTAAAATCAGTACAATACACACACAAATGCAATACTTTCTTTATTATTATTATTTTTTTTTTTTAAGAATAACGAGGGCGGTCTCAAAACGTTTCAACCACAACTAGGAGGCGACAAAATGACATCACATTTAAAAAGTCCGAGCAAGATTGGGGAAGCAACGTCATGTTATGTCACTTCCTAAAATTACCTCATTACACTGAGTGCTTCGTATGATTTTAATTAACTCAGTTATGTTGAACCATGTGGATAATAATATTTCTTCTTATGACCTTTTTACAACTACAAATGTGACATGAGTGTTTCCAGTGGAGGTCAGTATAACAAGTGACAGCTACTACCACGGGACCAAAATACAGACTTTAACCCAAAGTGTTATTTGCACACAAAATGTTTGCAACAATTTCTGTAGTGATGACAAAACGTTCATTCCAAAACAGACAATCAATAAAATGCATTCAATTTTATTTTCATTCCAGTTCCGCTGCAATTTAAACTATGCAATGAGCATTAAAGGAAAAAGCAAACACCTAAAACTAAAAAGAGCCAACACAACTAATAACTATTCAACCCTCCCTTTGAACTGATCAAATAAGACAACATTGTGTTGTGTTAGAGACAGTGTTATCCAATAGGTTTTTCATAACAGATTAACTTGTGAATGAACTCAACCAACAGACGAATGATTTTATATAAACGGTATATTATATATACACACAACAGAACACAGCAACTCACACAGTGGAATAAGGACATGATGAGACATAATGTAAATAATAATGAGAAAAACTAAATATATCAAAGATTTTGGTAAGCTTTGTATAACAGTTTGAACAACATTGGTATGAACACAAAACAATATACAAATTGCTATATGAAGAAGTATTGTATCTGTGGATATGAATTTCTCATTATATGATTAAAAAACCCTAATTATTCTCTGATGGAATAAAAATAAGGGATTATAATGTAATAAATAATAAAAGCAAAGAATGACTGCTACGAACACTCTCACTCATATTCGAAACGGTCTTGGTGCAGGAAACGTGATCTCATTCTTAATCCCACACAACCTAGCATAATGGTGTGATGAAAGCAGGTTCTCAGCTGTTTACAAACACAGTTTTCATTACAGAGATATTGTCAGGAATTACACTGTTACTGAAATTCACTCCCACATTACATCTTTGTATGTTACACTGATACTACCATGCTGGTCAAAAATTAAAATGTGATTGATAATACCAAGTGTTCTCTTATTTTGTTCTAAGTACAAACAACTGAAGAAAGAAAATATTTGTATGTACCAAGCTCAATGTCAAGCTTGGGCAAAAAATTTTTTAGCTACCAACTGAAGAAAAAATGTTTTGCAAGATAGAACTTTCTAACCCAGAAAAGTCTTTATGTTGGTTTCTCCCCTTAACCACTCACCCCAATTGCAACTATATAGATTTTGTATAGGTCGCATTCAAGATTATTTGCTCTACTTCTTACAACCATTTAGTAACAGCATCATAGGACTACTTTATCAGAGTTTTTATGTAATTATAGTTAGTAGAAAACATACAATAACACATTTTTGTGTGTAGCCCAAGTTCATTAATACAATGTACACACACAATGTTTCCACGTACAATGTACTTGTTAACTTGCATTGTGAGGAACAGTTGACTGATGAGTAAATTTTTCGCAAGTATTAAGAAGAATTTATTATATCATTCTGTGTTTGCCTGTACATACATTTCAATCTGAAGCTGTTCTACTAAACATTTAAATTTGAAAATGTCTTCCGAAAGTGGGGGAAAAGGTGCTAATTGGCCCAATATTTTATTATTTCATGCAAAATGTATTACCCTAGAATCTGTGGTGTTTTCTGTGGTATGTTGCCATCACATACTGGATCATTTCATTATTATAGCTATGTTTGCAATTTGATCATCTTACGTTTTGGGGAGAACTTGCTAAAAACACTTGTGAAAATAAATGAAGTTAATATAGTGAAATAGAAAACAAGCATTACCATTTCTGTTTTTGGCATACAGGCTGTTATTAACTGAAATATTTAATTTTTAATGATAACCTCAAATGTGGGTATACTCATTCAATCCATTTGGCATTATAATTCATATCTATTAAAAATATATTCTACAATTAAAAATTTGTTAATGAAACAGTTAAAGGGAATCATTTTAACACACAATCAATTATTTAACACTGTATGAACGACTGATTAAAATAGCTTAGTTATTAAACAAAACAACAACAGCAAAGTGCATATGTAAATAATTATTACAATTGTATTATATGACAAAGATCAGATTTTAAATAAAATCTTATCCTTGTCACATAAACATTCATTCATCGATTCATTTAAAAGACAGGTAAATTGGCTAAATGTATTTGTTAAAGTGATATTTTAAGTTAAAATTATCACCCAATTTAAATATATTTTGATTTCGAGATACCCATTATAAAGTAAGTGAATTCTGATGAACAAATTATTTATCAATGCATAACATTATCACACTAAGTTATAAAGAATATATCTTTTAGTTCCAGAACTATTAGTACAATTCCATATAAAAAAGCTCCATTAATTTTTGATTGAATCAACTTTCAGATTTAATACTGGTTTTCAAAAATTAAAAGCAAAAGTTTCTCATAAATGTTTCAGCTACTAGTATTTAGAGTTATTTTTCCAGAAAGAAAAAAGATTAAAATTTCATACAACCTCTGCAATGGCAAATATATGAAGCTGTAACAGAGTTAAATATGTTTTAACATTACGACCACTTGTACCAACAATTTGACAAGATTACTATGGTTATAGAAATGGTAAAATACTAAACAGTATGATTCAAAATTAATATCAGATATATTCGACCATAAACTAAACAATAAAGATATTTTTTTAATTTTTCAAAACTATTGGCATACCATTTTGGCAATCAATTTTAATGATAATTAAATCTATCTTCCCTAAACTAATTTGCTGTAAGCCATCAGATTAGAAATATTGCATTCAGCTTTTTTTTTTAAACTCATATTTACATTTTTAAAATATATACATAATCATTATATATTTGTTAAATAAAATTCATGTTGAATATGGTGTTATTTACATATTAATTAAAACAAAATTTTACATGCAATGAGACGACATTCACAGGTACACCTATGATCCAAGTTTCATTGATCAAGGGCTTATACTTTGTAGGGAAACACAATCACAAAAACATGATGAAGAAAACTGATGCCCTCACTGTTCAACTTGATCAAGGCTAGACGAAAATGAGTTGGCGTCAAAGTCTGCGATGGTATTTTGTCACAGCTGGCATGATGATGACAGTAAATGTGTGTATCGCTAATGAAGCTAATTTGTGTGAGAATTAAATGACATCAGTAACATGAAGGACGGGCACTTTCTCAGTGGAATTGTCACCTCATGGAAAGCTCTCTGTAAGGCTGTAAGGTGCAGTGTAGACTCATCTACACTGTAGTTATCACAACATCAACTCGATGATCACCTTCAAGAAACATTGCTCCAACCTCTGGCTGAAAACACGCTCTCGAAATTGCACATCTCTCCAATTCTGTTCGAGTCCTTTCATCGATTTCAAAATGTTGCTCAACACAGATCCAACAAAACACGAAAATCAACATTTTAAAACTACCCCCAAGTCAGTCGGTACATTTAACTTTCTGATTCATGAAAACTACTGTTTTCAGAAAACAAAAGCAGACTTCTTGTAGTCATTTGAAAAACAATAACTGACCTGTCTCTGAAATAACAGTCCATTGCACATGACCTCACCAATTAAATAAATATGTCATGTACCCTCCATCCCCCAAAACACCCCCCTTCCCCCAAAATTTCTGTGTGCCTAAGGATGAAGACGTGTTTACAGCACACTGGTGGATGGTACCAAGATTTGAACACGTCTCTGTGGTCTGCGTGTCAAGTGGGTATTCCATCCCCATCTTCGTCCTCACAACACCTGCACATCTTGCACTTACAACACAGGATGCATGGGGCGGCCAGGAGGAGGAAAGGGGAGGCAACCAAGAGCAAAACGCCAAATCCAGCAAAAATTCCAACAACCTGTGGAAAAAAGACAAGAATGAATATACTGAATAACGAGTAGCGATAGAATGGAGTGAATGAATGAACTAATATTTGTTAGTTTAATGAGGCATGAAATGATTCAAAGATTTTTTAAATTAAAAACTGAATCTAAATTGATGAAATAAACCTAAGTCATGCAACATAGGCTCAAAGCATATTTTTTTCTTCGCAATAGAAATGTGTTGCGAATTATTTACATAAGTAAACCAACAAAAAAAGATTCATCCAGTTGACTAAGATACTCAAACATCTGATATAGCAATCAACTCTTTGGAGGAAGGGATGCAAGCTATAAAAAGTGTTAGTCTGGGATGTTAGTCTTTAGGTGTTGTACAAACCATTTAACCTTCTGACTACTGCAGGCGAGATATCCCGACGTTACACCAGTCGACATGCTGTACACCATTTACAGTGCATTTCCCAATTCATATTTCCCACCGTTTTGTGCACGACACTCACCAGAAACAATTATATAACAATTATATAACAGGAAACTGAAGACAACTCAGTTTCCTATATCTTTAGTTTTTTGTCTTCAATGAAAAATACCTTGGAATTTTGAGATATGAATACTGGGATATGAATCATAGTGCATCTCAAAAAAACATTCTGGTCAGAAAACCACTGATATTAGACAGCTGGCCACAAATGCCTGTAAATAAACATGACTTTTTAGATTTTTAAAATATAAAAAATAGAAAACCCACTATGAAAACTATGAAAATAATAATAATAATAAATAAGTAAAGTTTGTTTTATTTAACAATACCACTAGAGCACATTGATTTTTTATCTTATCATCGGCTATTGGACGTCAAACATATGGTCATTATGCCACTGTTTTTTTAGAGGAAACCTGCTGTCACCACATAGGCTACTCTTTTACGACAGGCAGCAAGAGATCTTTTATTTGCACTTCTCACAGGCAGATAGCACAAACCATGGATGAAAATAATACTTACAAATTCAGATATGAACTTTATTTATAAAACACTTAAACACTTGTAGGCTAACCCACTCAATGTGGTTTTTGTCAAAAATTATCCAGTAGTCTAAAGGTTAAAGTACTAAAGGGTGTATAGTACCAAATCAAATCCGACAGACGACAATAGTAACATATGTGGCTAAAACTCCTACATGCAGCCTATCAATCGACATAAATGCCACGGATATAAATACTACCACCCCTCACACTTAAACTGAATCAGAAAACATTGGGAGTCAAGCTGCTCGTTTCTCAGATAACGGGTAGCGTCTATGACTACCCTAGTTCCGCACAAAATACTTTTTATTTTTACAGGTACCCCATACATGTTTCAAGCACAAGGCTACTTGACACATTGGTACTAGATGAAATAGAATTGCACATTTTTTTACCCAGATGAAACTATTATTTTTTACAACCAACACACATATTTATAACCAATCACAGGACTTGTTTTGTTCACTTCTCTATCAACAGTTTAGTGCATCTCAAACTTTGACCCAGCCGGAAGTTATTTGGTTTAGTACTACCTAAAAAGCAGATATTTTTGTTGTTGTTTTGTGCTCTGAGAGGGGACAGGTGGAATGATAATTTTGTCCAGGATAAATAATTCAATGATTCTGTTTCGTTCTTATCTGTTACATAAAATTACATACCTAGATATTATACTTCCTACCCATGAACCAACAGGCCGGTCACCAAATACATCAAATATTTGCATTCATTGTTGTCGTGATAAACTGATTATACATTTATACATTTAATGGACCGTACGGTTTTATCATGGCACTTACAGCTCTTGAGATAGGAATACATACCCAAGAACCCTAACTCTGGACCTGCCCTTGAAACTAAACCTGACAGATTGTGTTAAGAAACACAAGATAATCTAAGACTACCTGAGTGCGATGCCATATCACAGATGCACGAGAATGTCCAAGTTTGTTTTTACATGGTCCCTTGTCATAGTGACGCAGCAAGAAGTCATCCTAAAACAGAAAAAAAGTTCAATAGTTACCTTCAATATTTTTGCGAGCATGCAAACCATACATTTAGGGTGGGGTAGGGTGGGGTGGGGTGGGGTGGGGGTATTGCTAGTATATGCTATAACATGTTAATAATGGCCCTGACAAAATTAACATTTAAGATGCACACTTGTGAAAATGTGGATAATTGGTCCCTTACAATATTGATTGACTAATTACTGGCTACTGAATGTGAAACATACGACAACTTTAACACATCTATAGTCTTCATAGGAAACCCACAAAGCGGCAAGGGTTCTTTATATACAAACAGGGCAGCACATATTTTACCCTTTGATATACTAGTGATGGGACACTGGTGGGGATGGGGGAAAAAATCCAATGGGTTTAACAGGAGTTTCAGCCCTATGACTTAATCACCCATGCCAAAAGCTCTACTGACTGAACTGAATGAAGAAATTACTTTGAAACAAGACAAAAAGCTACACAGCAATCTGTGTTTTGAATTACGTACATCTAGAGACGTGAGGCAGTACCAACAGAAGACGTGCTTGCACCGCTTACACATCATCTGTGCGCATCCATCATTCCGCTCGATGGGGACATGACAAACCGGACATCGCTTAATCCTCGCATCCTCAGCACTGCTAAATGGAATGCTGTAAAACAATAAAACAACAAAATTAATTGTAATCAATATCACCAGCACACACAAAAAATACAATGAAACAAATACAAATGTATGTGAAATCAAAATCTTGATTAACGATATTCCGAGTAATTTTTTTTATTAACAACTACTGTTTAATGCTTTAAAATTGCTATGTGATCTTTGAAATGTGTGTAGAGAATTGCTATGTGATATTGAACAAAATGTTCCCTGGATATGGTATGATATAATAAACTTTAATTTACAAAACTTTCTACAATAACAAGCAGGGCTTGCTGTGACACTTGCCAAATTTGCCAACTGTCAATTTTGAAAACAATCAGCAAATTTTATTTTAATTTGGCTCAATAGTTTCATGTAAAAATTGAAATTCTGTTAGAAAATAATTGGCTTTTTGCAATTTTTGAAGTTCAATAAATAATTTGGCAAATTGTCCTGCTCACCCAGATCTGGCATTGAACAAAAACAAAATCCAACGTAAGCGGTATTTTTAATGTTAATGTTTTTTAAAATTTTCAACGTTTGGTCTTTAACACTGCTTTTATTACATTTTTAGAGGAAGAACTGCAGGAACTTTGAGACTTCCCCTTTAAATGTAGTTATTTCCATCCAATGTTTTATTGGTCCATCTAGTAGGCTAACAGTTACTGTCCACGTGACCCGGTCTTTAAATAAAGTTATAACAGTTCCGTAAAGTTAGCAACTCATTACCCGATATCTTCATGTCTTCCTGCTGTCATGACTTCATCACAACTTTTGGCAGCATGCCATTTGGATTTACAGATGGAACAGAATCGTAGACCACACTGAAACCAAACCTCTCAGTTATACACAAACAGGTAAATTCTCTGTCACAAAGTTACACACAGTATAACCAAAATACTTGAATGTCGATGGCACAGAATAAGACCACGACAACTCAAAATAAAAATAAAACAACAACAACAAAAGAACCCCTCCCCAAAGAATAAACAGAAACAAACAAAAAGGCAATTACTAATTTATATATAATGATTTTTTTAATGATGGTTTTATGTCATAATAAAAAGTACATGAACATGAATACATTTTTTTATTATTAAAATGTATGATAAAATATAAAACAAATACCAGGTAACTCATATATATTCAACTAATAATGCGAAGGAAAAAAAATATTGCGAAAGAATTTTCGGTTTGGCGAAATAATTTTTTTTCTAATACTATCGCGATTTTTAGAACCAAACATTTTCAACCAGTTTTGTTCAGTTGATCCGCCTCACAGTGTAAATAAGCGCTGTTTGCATGTCCACGTGGCCAGTCTAGTATTCAGTTGTGTACTGCTAGCTGCTTGTCGTAAAGCTAGAAAACGCGATTAAATAACATGAAATACTGTTTAAGACATGTTGCATTTTTTATATTAAATGTTTGATTACTAGCGACAACAAGTTTTACTTTTTATTAGTCATGTTTTGTCGTACCAGTTAATGTTGTAAATCTGGGTCACGTGGTTGAGTTCATTTCCACGAAGTGGATGCATTGATGAGGGCGGCTTTCTGGAGTGACCAGCTGATTATACCAATTAACACTAATTTCCAAGAATGTTTATGAATGTTGCCGATTTATTTTACAGTAAATTTAGATGTTTAAAACAAAATCATATTGAAGTTAAATAAAAATAAAAATATACTGCGACCGCAGGGACGCACGTGTATGCAATATGGTGCGTCCCATCCTTGTTCGCTGCGTCAGGGACCCGGGACTCCGGGTCCGTGAGAACCCTGCACTGTAATGGTATGAATGAATGAATGCATGAACAAGTGAAGGATACCACAAATGAATGAATGAATGCATGAACAAATGAAGGATAACACAAATGAATGAATGAATGCACGAACAAATGAAGGATACCACAAATGAATGAATGAATGCATGAACAAATGAAAGATACCACAAATGAATGAATGAATACATGAACAAATGAAGGATACTACAGACGAATGAATGAAGTAAGTAATGAAGCACTTACTGTGGGACACTGTACTGGAATGGGTTGGACAGTCTGGTCATGTTGAGGTGGGGGGTTTGAGCAAACATGGCAGACCGTTTCACAACCAGCCTCAGGACAAAACGTCTTGTTGGGATCGTTATCGATTTCTGAAATTAATCAACCAAAATATTCCTAAAAATCCTAAAATTAATACAAAAATGTTTAACATCAAGCTTAAAACCATTTCTGCTATTGGCTATCAAACAAATGTTGAAATATATGAGAGAATAATAAAATACTGTGTCACGGGTTGTGAAAATGGAACGTGGTAACTTCGGACTTTGGTAACTTCGGCCTGGTAACTTCGGACCCGAGTAATCTCGGCCCCAGGTACTTTCGGACCGGTAATCTCGGCCTCTGTATTAATGAAAGCAACTTATATCTGGGTTATACGCAAACGAAAGTTTGTTGTGAAACAACCTGATATTATTATTTCAAGATGAGTTTTTTTTATTTAATTAAACATTATTATATATTCATTGTACATTTTGTTGTCTATATTTTGTTTATTAACTTTTAAACATTTATTCTGCTCATACCCCGTCCCCTTCTTAATATGGTTTGATTTGGTAGGTGTTCCTGATTTTAATCAGATGTTATGCCCACATTAAGCATGTTTGAATCCTCGGCATATAAGCATTTTAATACCTATCAAACAATCCCAATTTAGCCATTGGTGAAAATGCATTGAGAGGCCATTTAGTGTATGTTTGAATATGTCGGCAATACCTGGATCACGAGCGCTGTTTGGCCACCATCATCTTGGAGCGTCTACGGACTCAGTATCCGTACAAATAATGATATTGACGTGGTCGCCCACATATGCCATTTTATATGCTGATTACCCTGCTTGGTACCCTTCAAGTTTGATTGGTGAGGGAGTCAAAACAGAAACGTCACCAAGAAAAAAAATACCGGGATCTTCAAAGAAAAATCTTTAAGTACTGGGGAGAATATGTGGAAGGCTCACGTAGTGCGCTGCAGCTTCTACGTTCATGTTCCAAATTAAATGGACCCGTCCAGTAGAATGAGACATGTGGTCTACAATTCTCTGACAACTGTGAACTTTCAGAAACTGTATGCCTAGATCACTGATTAATAAAAATAGTGCTTAATCGTTTATATAATATTTGATGTTATCACAAATTGTTTTAGTTTATTGATGTAAGCATATAAATTTTAAAAAACACAACATTTATTTATTCAGGATTTTACTTTTACGTTTGGAATATATATATATATATATATATATATATATATATATATATATATATATACATACATACACACACACACATATATATATATACATATACGTATACGTATACGTATACATATACATATACATATACATATACATATACATATACATATACATATACATATACATATACATATACATATACATATATCTATATATATATAGTTGGTTAGTATATATTTTGTATTCACGACGCGTAAAGAATGATGATAATTGTTCATCAGATATATCTAGAGTATGTACTATTAAACTGGATTTTAAACACAACTGGTAAAAACTGTCTTAACAAAATATTTTAAAATGTTTAGAAAATAAAGATATATATGAAATTGAAACTTCTTGTTTTATTTACTAGAAATAAAATATATGTGCAACTGGGTATATGTCCCATACTTTTGGAGAAATATGCGTATTGAAATGAATATTTGAACTGCATATGCCATAAAATGAAAAAAACATATTTCATTTGAACTATTTTCGTGCTTATATTCAATTAAGGTTCAAGCACACTTGTTATGGCACACACCTCAGTGGTTAATTGTTAGTAGATATATGTTATTGAGAGTATTAATGAGAAAAAAGGAGGGTGTAGTGGCCTTACATCTACCCGTTGTGACCTTAAGAACTCACTCTGGGCTGGAGTCGGTACCAGGATGCGAACCCTGTACCTGTCATCCTTGTAAGACCGACGTTTGCTTAGGCACTGTGCCGTCGAGACCAATAGAAAAATGTCATTGGAATTCCTCTTAACTAAGCCAATGGTGTCCGAGATTACCTGGGGCCGAGATTACTCGGGTCCGAAGTTACCAGGCCGAAGTTACCAAAGTCCGAAGTTACCCCTATTCGTGAAAATACAACTATCACAGATTTTCTCTTAAAATGTTGACAATAATAAAATCAAGTTTGTGTGGATTCTAAATGATTCAACAAAATTTCTTCATGAATCCAAATACATCTTTACTTGACAATTAATAACATTAACAGAAATCAAACTGACTAATATTAACACTAGTACTGGGGGGCGGGGGATGGAAATGAAATTAATCTAAAACTTGAATGTGATCATTTGTGATATTTATGAAAATAAGAAATACTTTTTCACATTGTACAGAGTTAGGCACAGTGAACTAAACAACCTATTACATTTTATAGTTCTTATTATAAATTTAAATGCTATAAGTGTAAAAGTGTTGCCATACCCCTCTGGAAACGTAGTCTTTTGTATCTGTCAAAATGTTGTCTGTCAACTAACTTTTCAATCTGTTAAAACAAAAAAGCAGTGTACACAAAACATAATTAGCATGAGTTGTAAAGAAAAAAGACCTGTAACACAGTACAACGTTAGCAGAGGTAAGAAAAGGAAATCAATCTGTAAAATAAAAACAATATATGGACAGCACAATATTATCACACACGTAGGTTATAGAGAGAAATGTCTATAACACAAAACAATATATGGACAGCACAATATTATCACACACGTAGGTTATAGAGAGAAATGTCTATAACACAAAACAATATATGGACAGCACAATATTATCACACACGTAGGTTATAGAGAGAAATGTCTATAACACAAAACAATATATGGACAGCACAATATTATCACACACGTAGGTTATAGAGAGAAATGTCTATAACACAAAACAATATAAATAGCATAAAGTTAGCACAGATTATGAACAGAAATTTATTTAAAGCTAAACCAAAAATATGTCATGACAGTGAACTCTAATCTATATGGGCTAAAATGTTTCAATTACTTTTTTGAGTAATAGCCCAATGTGCATTTGCTTCTACTGCCACTAATTAGCTAACTTAAACGGCCAAAACATAATTTTTAATCATTTAACATTTTTATTAATGTAAATTTAGAAATGCAGATTGGCCTTAATTCCTCAAAGTGTAGGTTCTAATGTGGTGATCTTGAACTGGAGATGTGGCCCTAGTGTGGCCTAAAGGAGGCCGATCATCCACATTTTGAGTCATTTGATTTCGGGTCAACAAACAATTAATCATTGACTGAGACACATTGAGTGTTTGGTCAACAATTTGTTGTGTTGTTCCAACCTGGAGCAAATCCAGAAGCCCGAGTCTTTCATCACATAACAGATGCATGTTTACGAAATGGCCGAATATTGACTACAATGTGACTCTGGGGTTTAGATCGAGTGTCTGTGTGAAAAACAAGACGGGATATTGTCACAGTGCGTGCAGAATGTATGCAGACACAGTGTTATATTCAGAGTTGCACACCAAGTGTTATATTCAGAGTTGCACACCAAGTGTTATATTCAGAGTTGCTCACCTGATTCACACTTGGGAGATGAGTTGAGTAGAAACGTTGTCGTAGAAAATGCACCTGGTTTTATATTTATATTTATAACTGATTTTGAATATTTGTGTAGTTTTTACTGCTTTGAAAAACTGATCGGTACATACCAATGCACTAATCTGTTAACCAGCCACATACTTTCAAAGAAACTGACCACCCTGCAACCCACCTGAAAGTGCACTATGGGTCACAGTAAGAGTACAAACCTCATGCACTTCAATCCTGCCCTGTTTCCGACACTGTGAGTCCGGGCATGTAATGTCCATGATGCTCCCCTCTGCTATCATCACTGCCAGATACTGTCGCACACACTGAAAATAATACATCACGGTCGCTCATAAAAGATTTTTATTTTAAAACTACCAGCATACTCTGTTTAACGACACCACTAGAACACAATGATTTATTAATCATCAGCTATTGGATGTCAAATATTTGGTAATTTTTACATTAAGTCTTAGAGATGAAACCGGCTACATTTTCCGATTAGTGGCAAGGAATCTTTTATATACACCATTCCACAGACAGGATAGCACATACCACGGCCTTTGATATACTAGTTGTGGTGCTGGCATGAACAATAGCCCAGGCATGCCATCGGGGATTGATTCCAAACGGACCGCACATCAAGCAAGCACTTTACCACTGGTCTACATTCCTGTGAATTCTCGCCTAGCACTGTTTCAGGACAGTGATCTTCAACTTGCATTCCTGTGAATTCTCGCCTAGCACTGTTTCAGGACAGTGATCTTCGCCTAGCACTGTTTCAGGACAGTGATCTTCGCCTAGCACTGTTTCAGGACAGTGATCTTCGCCTAGCACTGTTTCAGGACAGTGATCTTCAACTTGCATTCCTGTGAATTCTCGCCTAGTACTGTTTCAGGACAGTGATCTTCAACTTGCATTCCTGTGAATTCTCGCCTAGCACTGTTTCAGGACAGTGATTCTCGCCTAGCACTGTTTCAGGACAGTGATCTTCAACTTGCATTGCTTTTGCTCATGGTGAACACTAATGTCTAGGTTCATGGTTTCTGACAAGAATTTCTTTGAGGGTAGAGGTCTAGGATTCCTTTCACATTTTCTCTTTGTAAATGATTGTAGACAAACACTCTAATTTCTTTGCACTTATCCCGGGATTGAATGTCGACAGGCCCACAAATTGATTTTAAATAATAGTGTGGCCTTGGAAATAGATATATATTGACATTGTAGGATCAATCAAAAACAGATGAAAAACATATCATTTCCACTTGGATGCTCCAATATGGAAGAACATTTATTTAACAAAGATTATCCATGTAATATTTACCAAACTGGACTGCTCAAATGGAATGTTTAAAAAAAAATTAAAAATTAATTAACTCCAAAGCAAAAGGCTAACTGGTGGAAGATTGACAATTTAACAATCAAATTTTTGTTTACCGATTCACAGTACAGACACTTGCAGTCATGCAGCTCGTACATGTCAGGTAGGGTACACTCCATCAAACACAGCTTGCAGGTAATCAGGGGATCAATCGCCAACTCCACACAGTTGCCAGATGCTGAATATGTCGCCATCGCTACAAATATCGAAAATCTGTAGGCCTGTACACCAAAAAAGAAAAGAAAAAAAAGAATGAAAGAAAAAGAGAGGTTAAATCTACAAGTACAAAAACCATACTGCAACACACCTGTATATCTCAGTTATCTCATTTATATACAGTGATGATGGCAAATGCTGGAACAGAAAAGGTAGGCACTTGTACCTAAACTGTTACTAGTAACTGATATACAGTACACAAAGGCTGACTAAAAACACATGTAATTACTTTCTAGCAGTTGTTTTTGTCACTGAACATATAAAAAAGAAGATACATAATCTGATAGTAATTTGTCAGAAGCTTTTCAATTTATTTATATTGTAATTTCAAAAAAAAGAAAACAAAAAAGGAGTAAAAATGTTTAAAACTCAATTGTGTTTTTAGGAATTTTAGCATTATTAACATCCTAGAGGTAAAATATCCACCTGGTCTGCCCTCCCCACTTTAAACTTTAGGTCTAGGATTAGGATTACAGTCAGGGTTAGGGTGAGGCAGGTGGATATCTTTCCAGATCATACTTTGATATGGCCAGACAGTGATTTACATTTGTATTAGCTTCAGTCATTAAATACATACTTACATGTGCATGTAGACTGTCATGGTCACTATTCACAATGTGCTACACACAAACATCACCCAATGTACAAATTCAAAAACAATTATTTAAACCATTTTTCAGGCACCAAAGTTAGAGGGAGAAGTGGCTTCACCCATACAGATTCGACCTAACTTCATCCTTGATTGTCCCAAAGTAAAATAGTTAAACTATGCTATGAAATGACTATATGGTAATGAATAACTAGGCTATATGGTACAAAATGACTATGATTCTAGACATTTACCTTGTTGTTCAAACTATCACCTGGCAGACTAGCCTGAATACTTTTGTTTAAGAGCTAGACAGACATTTGGATAGTTAAATTATAATCGCTCTCTACCATCTGAGACAACTCTAGAACAAAAACACAAGATTTTCACCAACAACCAAAAAGGCAAAGATTCCTGCTCTAATACAACAATAATCCAATGTTTGATGATAAACAGTTTTACATTGATCATTTTCAAATTTGTTAGTAACAAATATTTCACATACACATGTATGTATTAATCATTAAGACGACATTGTATTTAGTAAACAAAAATTGAGTGGTAGGGAGGGGGCATACTACCAGAACCATAAACATAATTTAATACAGATATCTTGGGATTCTGTCTCATAATCTTGCACTTCCGACTCAAAACCTGGATGGAAGTGCTTAATGACTATCGTCATACTATCCTCTACATGACTCTCAACACCACTTTCAATTTGCCGAACATTCACATTAATCAGCAGGAAACATTTTGTTCAGTATTGCGGCACGATTCGCTACGCAAGTTTCAGAGAATGCTACACAATTTTAAAACATTAAACAGTAGTTGCTAACCAACTTTTAGTTGACTAGAAATATCGCTAATCAAGACTTTAAAAACAAAGTGCTCCCTGATCAGCTGCACTTCCTGACAGGAAGTGAATAAGCCAATTTGAAAGAGGTTGGTGGGCTGAATGGTCAACAGACTAAAGATAATGTTGAGAGTTGTTTAGCCAATAGCACTTCCATTTTACAAAATTGACCAGTTATACTGCTATAAGATTTGGCGATAAGATATACCATTGACGTCCCAACCTGCATTCGGCTAACGGGAAAAATACGAATACTATACTTATAAAAATAATATTCTATATTTTTAGTTACAGTACATGAAATAAAATATATTCCAATCTGCACAATCAACAACATGGACGTAAAATTAATCCATTCTAGCAAACAAAAGTGTAACACAATCCAGTAAACAAGAAAGTGTGGTGGTTTCTAAATGCGTTCTCAAAAATAATCTTTCTGCGCATGCACAGTTAATCATTTAATTTTTTAAATACACTATATGGTAAAATATACACATGCTGTTACAAGTTTGGAATTTTTTTTACTTGCCATTTGGACGAGTCATGTCAACACTTTGACTTGCCCATGCAATTTTATTTAAATAAAGATTTTTCAAAACTGTCTTGTGACCCCCCCCCCCCCCACTAGTAACTGTGCCCCTGCCCCCATACACACACACTCCAGATATTGTTCATACGGACCTAAAGTAGGCTTCAGTATCGTCCATGTGATTTTGACAGATGCATATTTACTTTCCCCATGCAAATTTCAATGATATCAGAAATCAATTGCCAAATGTACGTACAGTTGCGCAATCACCGCATACACCGAAACAGGCTCCCCAATAATACAGCGAACTGCACGATGATAAAAACCTGTTTTATCACGTTTTTAAAATTTTATTTTATTTTTAAATCAGATAACTGTCATACAAACAATTACAACACCACATGTTCAAATGATGTAAACATTTGGACACAATGGGTACACTATTTTGGCAATTATTAAAATCAGAATAGACCAAATCGGAATTCCAAAAGAGCGACACATTCAACTCAGACTGGATTCCATCACTTCTCGACCGGGTGGAGGTGTTGGCAGAATCAAAGATATTAGTGTATGCACGTACAAAAGCAGCACTATTGAACACAATTTATGCAATGCTCTAAAAACAACGATGGAGCGATTTTCAACAACCACAAATGGCTTTTGTTTCAATCTGGCTCAATTGGTTTGATCTATTAATAGTTCCCACTGAATTCTGATTGCCCAATCCAGCACTCCTGATGTAACTGCATGCTGGTAAACAAAATTGGTTGAAATTTTCTGAATACTTTACTAGAATGGTTGACCCCAAAATTTACCTAGAAAACATGTATTGGTATCGCTGTATATTATACATACCCAACAACCAGTCAGTTGACATTATTCATGAATGTGCACAGTTCCACCAGCATTCACAACAAGCTGGAGAAACTGTAGAGGAATTTATAAGTGTTCTTTGTGACAGTAATTGTGATTTTAGTGATAAAAAAGATGAACATAGTAGGAACCGGATAATAATTGGACAGTTAGATGGCTATTTATCTAAAAAACTGCCAATGAAATCAGATTTAAACTCCAACACAGGTGATTCAGTTTACAAGTAATTCAGTATTAGTGGAATCTCAGAATGCAGAATCAAGAGTTGAAGAGGTACACATACAACATTCAACGTGTGGTCGTACTAATCAATATGGAAACCATTTTCCAAGACAAGGATTGCGATAATTTCGGAAAAGGTCAGTCAGTAATCATCCACAAAGATAACGGCAACCAGTTGGTCGATTTTATGGTAGATGTGACCGTACACTGGATAGTAGACACCAGCAGTGTCCCACCCGAGATGCTGAATGTCCAAGAAGTTGTAGTATGCAAGAATGACGAAGCTCCAAAGGGAGACAAATATTTTCTTGCATCTGTCGATTGTGATGTAGATGGTGGAGATGGTGAACTTAAATGTTTCAGGAACATCTGTCCATTTTTAAATAGATACCAGAGCAGATACTACCATATTTAATAGACAAACTTTGTGGAATGGGTGGTCAGGTTAAACCAGATAGGATGTTTACTGCATGCACAAGAACCAATAGTATTGACTACAAATACCAGGTTATGGTTATTGAGTCTACAAATAACCTGTTGGGAAGATGGGTAGCATCGACTATAGGTCTTATTAAAAGACTTGATGTTTTGGAAGATGTTTGTGGAGAACTTTGACTTTTAAACTCAGAACCAGTCACAATTGAGCTTCGAGATTGAGCTGTTCCAAATAATCTTTTGTCTTCATGTCGTATTCCTGTTCCTCTTTTGGAAAAAGTTAAAGTAAGAACTTGAAAGAATGAAGACAAATGGTATTATTGAAAAAATTACAAAAGCAACGGATTGGTGTTTTGGCAGTAAACATGGCTAAGATGGCATTCTGTGTTATCTATTAAAAGACTAAACACATCAGTCAAATGTGAAAAATACATAATGCCTATACTCAATGTCATTTTGTACAAAGTCCGAACCAAATTGTTAACAACTACGATAAACTACTCTCCTAGCTTTAATTACTGTTACATTCCCCCAAATTTTGTCCAGACAAAAGTTGTGAAAAAAACATTACAGTGACATAGATTCCACATATGAGACTGTAACGATGTCGCCAGTATCGACTTTGCTGAGATAGCATAGGGCAAAATACATGCAGTTTTCTGCCGTCTGCCATTTAGTTTTTTTATGGAATACTCTTCAAGAGGGGTGAAAGCCTACAAAGTATGTGACATAATGAATATAAAATCAATTATCTCTAGTGATATCATTAACAAAAAAAATAAAAATAATAATAATAAAATTAATATGACGTCATCACGTTTGCTTTTATATCATAACATGTTATGATGTTGTTAGATTAAGTCATGTCCTTTCACCCCTCTTGGAGAATATTCCATAAAAAGTCAAAATGGCAGTCGGCACAAAATTACATGCTTTTTGCCCTATGCGATCTCAGTGAAGTTGATATAGGTGACATGGTTATCATCTAGTATGTGGAATCTGTGTCATTGTAATGTTTTTTTCACGATTTCTGTCTGGACAAAATCTAACAAAAAATAAAGGTAGGAGAGCAATTTTTCGTAGTTGTTAACATTTTGGTTCGGACTTTAGCTGGATCAAAGTATTTTCCACTTTAGATGCTTCCAGTGCATTTTGGCAAATTCCTCTTGATGATGAAAGTGCTGAACTCACAACATTCATCATGCCTTTTGATCAATACTGTTTTCGTTGTTTACCATTTGGGATAACATCAGCACCCAAGCTCTTTCAAAGGAAAAGAAAATTATTGCACTGTTAAGTGGGTTGGATAGTGTTGAAGTCATTACGAATGACATTATTGTTTATGGAGCAACCATGCAAGAACATGATCTTCGAGTAGATGTTGTTCTCAGTCGAATCCGTGAGTCCGGATTAAAACTAAACAAAAACAAGTGTAAGTTGTGAAAATTTGAGATTGTCTTCATGGGACACATGATTAGTGGCGAGGGTGCTAGGGCACACCCAGACAAAGCTATTACAGAGCTCAAACCACCTTCATGTGAAGATGAACTTAGACGAGTACTTGGTATGGTGAATGACCTGGGAAGATACATTCCAGATTTAACTGCCCTGATGAAACCAATCAATGAACTTTTATAGAAAGAAGTGGTCTGGACATGGGGTCCTGCACAACAAGAAGCATTTGACAAAGTCAAACAACTCTTTTCAACTGCCCCTATTCTGGTATTCTATGAAGTTGGCAAACCAACATTAGTCAGTACCGATTGAAGTAGTTATGGACTTGGTGTGTTCTGATGCAGCAACACACATCTACATGGAAACCAGCTGCTTATTGTTTGCGTACACTTACATCAGCAGAAACTAGATATGCAGCAGTTTGGGCATGTGAACAGTTTGGTATGTATCTAAGAGGCCTTCAGTCTTTCAGACTTGTAACAGATCATAAACCACTGATGACCATCATCAACAGAAAATACCTAGAGCAATGTCCACTGATATGCCAGCGGTTGCTTATGTGCTTGATGAGATTTCGTCCTATAGGTGAATATGTGCCAGGAAAAGAACTTCCTGTGGCTGAAACACTTTCGCAGAATCCAGTTCATGAAGGAATCACAAGTGATCATGAATTGGAAAATGATGTTTCAATTCACATTGATGCAGTGATCATTGCTGCACCAATATCCAGTAATAAACTGAAAAAAATTCAACAAAGTACAGTTTGTGATCTAGAACTTCAAACAGTAATGGGATATGTCCGGATGGCCAGATTATGTGAAGGAGGTAAAACAATAGCCCGTCCTTCCTATCACAAACGAGGAGAACTCAGCTGCTACAGTGATTTACTGACTAACGGTCAATGCATAGTCATTCCAACTTCAGTGAGGAAGTACGTACTAGATACAATCCATGCTGGACATCAAGGTGTCACAAAATGTGTAGAAAGGGCCAACATCAGTGTTTGTTGGCCAGAAATAACAGCTGAAATTAAGAAGTTAATTGCAGCTTGTACTGACTGTCAAATCAACCAGACATCTCAGCGCAAAGAACCACTGATTACAACTACATTGCCCGAAAAGCCATGGGAGCGTGTGGACTATTATTCCAGATACATTGAAATTCTTCATTTGACAACTACTGATACCAAAAGTGTAATCCTAAAGCTAAAAAGTACATTTGCAAGATTTGGAATACCAGAACAAATAATATCAGACAACAGACCACAGTTCAGTAGCGAAGAATTCATAGATTTCATTCACATGGATCCTGGATATTGAACATATACGGTCTAGCCCTAACCATGTTCAGTCAATGGTTCAAATGGCTAAAAACATTCTAAAACAAGATGATCTGTCAACTGCATCACTCAAGTTACCGAGCTACACCACATTCTGCGTCCGTTGTTAGCCCAGCAGAACTCCTGATGGGTCGTTGTATTAGAACAACAATACCTACCACTTCAGAAAACCTTAATCCAAAGTTGGTGAAAAGAGAAACAATAGCAGAGAAAGACAGAACTGCCAAACAAAAGTATGATCATCGTTACAATAGAACACATGGTGTGAGACCACTATCAGTGTTAAAACAAGGTGAACAAGTTCAAATGAAACTGGACAGAGAGAAAAAGTGGGAAATGTCTGCAAAGGTAGTGAAACCTCACAACACACTACGGTCATACATTGTAAAAACAAATGATGGTACAGTATACAATCATGATCATTATTTCAGCCAGTTCAAGGTCCTCCTTTAGTGTCAAAAACTGTTCCAATGAAACAAAGAGTGACACAACTCGATCAGGTTGAATCATCTCAAAACCAGCTAGATTCATGGATGACAGTGTTCAGTGATGTGCAGTGTTTTAATTTGCAATGTTCAGTGTTATTCAAATGTTCTAATTCAAGTGTTTCAGTTTGCAGTGTTCAGTGATGACTTAAGTGTTGTGTTTATTCAGTGATCTTCAAATGTTCTAAGACAAGTTGTAGTGCTTTAATATTTTAATTAAACAGAATGTTTATGAGACAATAACTTGAATAAGAAAATTGGCAGCTGGATTTAAATTTGGTTAAATCTTAAATTTTGAACAGTTTCAAGAACTCATTTGAAGAAATAATATTTGCCAGTGTTTGGTCCATTTAGTTGTTTGAATCTGTTAAAGATGGTGTTGAACTATGGGTACATAATCTCATTTTCTAAAGAGGGGAAGATGTCCTAGTATGCTCTGACATCAATTACAATTACGTGTAAGCACTTCCTGACATTCATATTGACAAACGGGGTTCCACCGTCCTGCCATTTCTTAACGCTGATGTTATATTTGACATTCACAAGCCCTCCAGACAAGAACCAACTATAATTTACTAGCCTGCCAGAATTTCTACAATATGATTGTTTAACAATATTATAATATACACAGTCTACACTTCAAATGATATATTATTAAGGACACTCAAGCTGCCAACTTTATGTTTTAATTAAAATATCATAAATATTGTGCATGTTATCAATTTTTCCTAATGCTATATTTTGGTACTAATGAAATGCCTCACATAGTGAAATTCAGGTATCACAAAGCCCTGCAAAGTTATTGTCTGCAACTGTGTATGTACACTGACATCTGACCTGCCAAAGTTAGATGATATACCACATGATCATTACACTGAACAATACAATTTATGGCGAATCCGGGTCGTTAAATCCTAAAACCATTTTGAACTCTGCGTTGTTTCGCCCTTAGTCCTATTCACCTAGGGTTGGTTCACCCTAAATCTCATTCGTACTAAGTCGTTTTGCCCCACAAAATAAATATATTTATTATAGTTTTGAAGAAATTTTTTCTTCTGTTTATTCATTATTCATTACCAAATATTAGGTAATTTTCTGTCTTTGGATATTAATGCTTTATCAGCTGTTTACTTTCTGTCAGCTGAAGCTAGGCGAAAACAACGTACCGTACTCAGCATTTTAACCTCAGCTACTAGTAGGTATGTAGTATATTTAATAAGAAACCACAGCACATCAGCAGTATGCAGTGTGACTGTTCATAAATTAATTATCAATGTGAATACATTGTCTGTATATTATCTAAGGCCTGTACGTATTTTTATCTGTAAATATAAACACGCAATGTGTGACATCTAAAAATCAATGGATATAGGACAAATCAATGAATAAATGTACTTTATTAACAAAATAAAAATTAGGGTTAATTGAAACATGGGGCAAAACGACTCGGTTAGAGGTACGAATCGACCCTGTTCAAAACGACTTGGGTGAACTAGTAATAAGGGCGAAACGACCTGTTACCATTTATGGCAGGCTGGTTGGGTTACCTCTTATGTCATTCACAGCAAAGTTCTTTTCAGTAATTTCTGGTGGGGGCCTCTTTACATGTACATTTACTACAAATCAAGGTGGTTTGGTGGAGTTAGATTTTTTGAAAATATATAGAACTTCTGTACCTCTGTCAGAGTACTTAAGGTGACAATCCAAATTTTGGTGTCAGTGATACGTAAAACAAGAGGATTGGACATTAACCTATGACAAAAACATAATGTAAATATATTTTCAGTGAACACTGTTTATTGGTTTGAAAATTATTTGATATTTTTTACAAGTTACAAACATTTTATGATTTTATTTTCAGAAGATTTTGATGTAAACTATTGCATGAAGTATAGACCCTACATGATCATAACAAGAACAAAAAATAGACAGCCAATGAAACTGTCGAAAACATATGACGTTTGTCAAAATATAGCGGTAAGACATGTGCAACTTGGCGGCTAGTTTTTATGGAGGAAAACTTGATGTCTATGAGAGATTATCACTGTATTATTATTTTATTTTTTTATTATTAAAAAAAAAAATATTGTCAGTACAGGTCATTCCTTATTTTAAGGCTTTTATTTATTTACTTTTTCTTATATTATTATTTCCTTCATAAATTTTTTTTAATATTATTATTACAGGCTATTGGTTACATGTGTTTCAAAGGTTTCTCTCTCTCTCTATTTTTTTTTTCTTAAAACAAATCTTTATTTAATTATTATTGCAGGTCATTAGTTAATTTAAGGTTTTTTATTATTTATTTATTATTAATTTTTACTCTTTTTTGTCTTTAATTTTTTTAGTTATAATTACTGGTTATTAGAACTTATTTTAAGGTTTTTATTCAATTTAAAAACAGTAAATTATTATAAATATTTTTTAATTAACCTGCACAACCCCCAACCCAAAAAAATCTTTGATTATAATAGTTTTATTAATCTTTCATAATATTTCTATTAATCTTTTATAACAAGTTCTAGGAAAAGGTGAATAGACACACAAAGAGATGGGGAAACATAAATTACGAATAATGCACATTAATTGAACAAGAAAACAAGAAACAAGCAAATGTGTGATCTCTTGCCACCCCGTTCCATCCCTCTATGTCTGTCTCTCCCACCCCCCTCTGTGCTGTGTATCAGTGTATGTGGGTGTGTAAAGGAAACATCTATAAATGAAAAAAGCATGTTTTTATTTAGTTAATAATTAAATTTATTTATTTATTATTACAGGCCTGCGCAAATTAAAAATTTGCATAACCTGAAAAGGGGTTATGCCAAAAGATCTTGCATAACCTATTTTGGTTTGCATAACCTGGGGTTTTTTTCTTTATTAATTAAAAACAAAATATATATATACTTAATTTTGAGAAACAAGAGAGTGGCAATGGTAAGTAAAAAGTATATGTATACAAATGTTTAAGAGATTTAAAAATAATAATAATGATTAGAACTACTGTAAAACTAGTATTATTCGCGAATGTGTAATTTTCGCGTTTTTAATTTAGCCGCAAAAATTACTTACGCAAATAATAAAATCCATTAGATAAAAAAAAAACACACACAAAAAACCCAAACAACAAACAGTTTAGCAATTTTGGCACGCTGTTCTGCATAATACAGTCCATATTCATAGCGTTTTTGTTTACGAGTTGTAGAAGTGTTTAATTTATTAACGGCATCATTGGCGGCCTGTGTCGATTGAACTTCTTCGATCGTTAAACACGTTGAAGGTTCAGGTAAACCAACAGTTTCCGGTTTGTTAGCGCTTTTTTTAACCACTGCAAAATTGAACCTGCCATAACGCTGTTTTTGTGAAGAATGATACATGTAGTTGATTTTTGGAACAGACATTCATACTGGTATTGTTACGCTGTGAATAAACATTTAGAAATTAGTATAATGAGACATTTTTAATTGGCCAATCAAATAAGGGACACAAATGGTTTTGTAAACTTCCGAAAAAACGTCATCGACAAGTGACAAAAACAAAAGAGGTGATACGTTTTTAACAACCGGTGTTTAAACATTAAAACTAGATTACTAGTACAAGTGTTTGTCTTTATTTCACACTTTCTGGAGAGTTGATTGAACCACAACCTGGATTACTTTCATTAATTGTATACACAGTGTGGTCGCCGCTGGATAAAAGACATGTGGCTGCAGCACTTAGCGGAGTCTCACAGAAAGGGATAATATTACGTATACCCCTGTTGACCATTCTAGTGTCGGTTATGTACCAAAATATAGTTTTGTACATGTTAATAATTTAAAAAACCCAAAAACAAAACAAAACAAAAACCATGATACCGCGAAAATTATAAACCACGAACTGCCTGCATTTTTGATATCGCGAAAATTTACTGCCGCGAATAATACCCGTTTTACAATATTGTAATAAATTACCAAAACATAGTGAATGTCAGGCTTTACCTATTATATAAAACTCATCATCATGTGTGCATAACTATGTGTGAATAAATAAGAATTCACTGCAAGGCTATCTCTTACCATTAATTTTAGAATATTAGTCTTTTATATGTATATAATGTGTCATGATATTCAGTCGATAGTGGGAGACTCGGTGCCATCTTCCTCATCTGAGGAACAGTGGATACTGTTACTGTCACCATTATTATCACTGACACTGTCGTCATCGTCACTGTCACTATCCAATTCGGAATTACAGTTAATAATAGGGTCACTGTGACTCTGGTTTAGTTCGAGATTGTAATGACCATCACAATATCGCCATTTTTGATTGGTTAAATTTGGCTATAATGCCTTCTAACAACCAATGGAAATGTACCTACTGTGCAAGATATTTATACAAACTTGACTGGTTACGTTACGCGCTTCGAAAAAGCACTACGTGGGGGAAGTCTAATGTTTGTACTCGCGATAAAAATATGTTGGTACGTTGCCGCGTTCAATAATTCAGTGAATTTTACACGAACGGTAAATCGGTTATGCCAAATAAAATGGCATAACCGATGCACCAACGAAACGGTCATTCGTGCAATTTGTGCAGGCCTGTATTATTATTATTAAATCAATAATTTATTTATTGTTATTTATTTATTATAATTACTAATATTATTCAGTAATTTATTATTATATTATTATTTATCAATTAAGTATTAATTAATTTTATGATATTATTTAGTTATTATTAATTAATTTATTATTTATTAATTGTGTTTTTTTAAATATTAATTAATTAGTTTATTATTATTTATTTTATATTATTATTATTGTTATTAAACATGATATTCCATTCAATATTGTATATTGTGGAAGAAACTCATGAACCAGAGACAAATAATTGTAAAAATAATCCTATTCCAGTGGAATTTCCACCAACAGTTTTCAATCACATTTTTAACGTCCTTATAATGGCTGGCGGGAATATTCGAGATTTTGTTCGTAACTGAAAATTGGATTAATGCAGGATTACTATTTGGACAAACTGTCTATTTATACGTAAAACGTAACTCGGGAGATTTTCTTTATACAGTATTTATCCTGGCGTCATATGTTTTCGATACGATAAGCAAAAAATTAAAATATAATAAAAACAAAACTTCGTACATACGGTACTACTTTACCTTTCTCAAATCACATTAGTTTATTGTGAAAAATAGTGATAATTTCCCATGAACACCAAATTTTCCTCCAAAAACACTAGCTGCTAAGTCGTACAGGTGTTTCCGCTATATTTTCACAAACGTCATATGTTTTCGATAGTTTCATTGGCTGTCTATTTTTTTCCTTTTATGGTAATGAAGGGTCTATACTCCGTGCAATAATTTACATCAAAATCTTCTTTTGAACATAAAATCATATAATGTTTGTAACTTGTAAAAAAATATTGAATAATCTTCAGACCAATAGACAGTGTTCATTTAAAACATATTTACATTATATTTTCGTCACAGGCTAATGTCTAATCCTCTTGTTATACGTATCAACGACACCTAAATTCAGACTGTCACCTTAAGTACTCTGACAGAGACACAGAACTATATATTTTCAAAAAATCTAATTCCACCAAACCAACTTTATTTGTAGTAAATGTAAATGCACATGTAAACATGCCCCCACCAGAAATTACCGAAAAGATCTTTGCTGTGAATGACATAAGAGGTAACCCAACCAGCCTTCCATAAATGTTATTGTTCAGTGTAATGATCACGTGGCTTATCATCGAACTTTGGCATGTCAGATGTCAGTGTTGCAGACGATAACTTTGCAGGGATTTGTGATACCTGGATTTCGCTATGTGAGGCATTTCATTAGTACCAAAATATTGCATTACGAAAAACTGATAACATGCACACTATTTATGATATTATAATTAAAACATAAAGTTGGCAGCTTGACTTGAAGCATTTTTAATATTGTGAGGTAAAAGACACTTCGTTGTTTATGTTTAGGCTGATAGTGACGTAATATCTCGCGATACATGCAGTTACAAACAAAGTATCGAAAACATAGGTCGATCGAAATTGTATGATGGTACGATATATTTATTGGTACATCTCATATTTCTCCACGAAATAATTCATTCCATGATTGTATCGATTCCGCCTGAAATCTGTGCGGAAAATGCACGCGAGTCATTATTGTACAATTTAATGGCCATTAAAGTTGTAAACATCGCAGGTCCAATTAAATGTAAAAAAAACGGACCGTAGATGTTTACCTTGGTGAACTGGGACCCATGCTGACCATAATCCTGAGCCTAATCATAATCCTGATACATATTGTACAGAACTGTTGCAAATTATATGAACAGTTAAATTGGTCTATGTGTCAAATCCATGTCAACATTGAAAACAATATTGTTTTGGTATTCAAATTATTGAGGGCATTTTGTCTTTAATAAAAACATAAAATCAATTTTGTTTATACTTACTGTAATCTTTGTGTATTCTAGAAGAAGCTTACTAATAGTATCTTAAATAGATATACTAGTTTTGTTTACAAACGAAAGAAGTCTACAGCTATGAACATAAATGTCAAAATTCATCGGTTCCATTTTTACATATTATTCACTGGGTTCCAGTTGATTTAACAGCCTGCGTACCAATCTATTAAATATCAGTATAGTTTCAAACCCGTACACTGTTTCCCTTTCCAATTTAGAGAACTCAAGAACTGTAGTTAATAAGTTACAACCAAATCACAGTCTATGTAGCCTGACAGTCGGAAACACTCGGATAAATTCGTACTTTCCGAATGTCTTTTTAACAAAACAACCGAAGATTTCCGAATGCCCAATATTTCGTAAAGGTGCCATGTTTTACCGTAAAGGCGAGCGATATTCTCATTATGTTTGAAAATACAAAACTGTTGAAACCAAAGAATTATGTATATTGCTACTACTGATGTAGTCTCTCCCTAAAACTCGTTCGCACTCAGATTTTTTTCGCCCTTATTCCCATTCAGTTCAAATCAAATCAGTTCATTCCTAACTAGTATGAATGAGTTGTGCCATTCGCCCCGGGTCGTTTCGCTAGATTATGACAACGCCACACGATATGATTGCCTCGTACGATAATAGCTGATTGTGACAAAACAAATATTACGGTTTTATCCGAATCATCGGTTGCTATACAGTCAGCTTTTGACTGAAAATATATTTTATTGCATATAATATATATTTACAAAAAGATTGGGCACAAGATATCCAAGTTACGAAGCATTCTTACAAACATTAAATTGTACAATAATGGCGACTGCAATTTTAAATAAACAACCAAACAAAAACAAACTGACTAACTAAATAAATAAAAGTAAACTTTTGTCAAAAGCGATTGAATAAACTAAAAGGACGGAACAGAAAAGAAATAGAAATAATGGATGGTTTAACAGTATTCATTATTAACGTTATCTTCTCAGACAGCCCAACTAGTAAGCAGTCAGCTAGCTATTCTCGTACAAAGCAGTCGTATCGTGTGTCGTTACCTTTATTGTTATTCTTAGCTCTAATTTTTATGTACTGCTACACACCAGATGATGAAAACCGTTGTTTTCTGATATTACACGGAAATAACGCACATGCATGTGTTATTAATTTAAAGACACGCGATTGGCTGCTTTAGGGCGATGACCCGATTGTCACAGCCATTTACATTCTAATGAAATAAGCACGACCAAAACTGATTACATTATAACATATTTATAAGTTAACTGCAAGCACAAACGTGTAAGATTTTACTTTCAATAGACGTTTTTAAATGGGAATTGTCCTACGGTATGTAATATGTTTTGTTTTTTAGAATACTACTCCTATCCGTTAGATACCAGTTATTTTACAAATCATTTGAAACGTATCCAACTCGCTTTCTCTTATTAAATACGTTTTGAAACAACTCGTAAGATAAATGATACCAAACGGCCATTCATATATAGAATGCATTGTTCTTTTAAAAATACTCGCATGTACATATGTAAGTCATTGCAGTTCTTTTATCGAACTTTACGGTTAAACGTTGGTCCACATAGCTGTAAAATGTATTTTGATTGGTTAAATTTGCTGTATACGCCATTTTACCGCCATTTCTGTTCAAAGCGATAATGTCAGAAGGCGACGACACCGGGTCTTCTCCGCAATCGGGGGTATTAATATGCCACATTCTAGATTCGAAGCCGCTAATATAATTACATTTTATGTGATACTAATCGATTAGTCGTCTTGTTTATTTATGGTTGTTTTCACGTGGCTTTCGTTGGTCTTTCCATAGGGTAGAATAAAGCGTAACAATAATGTAGTGATGTTACGTTACAGATGCCCTTATATTTATTTCTTTATAACAGTTACTTTAGTATTGCGTTATTGTGTTGCGCTCAACAAAGGAGATTGTATTTAAAAATTGTTGATTTTTGTTTTTGTGTTGTAAATCCAGCTATTTATCAATGCATTAGTATTTGGTCTTTAAGTAGGATTGACTGGTACTACGTTCTAGACCATTTCAAATTAATATTTGTTTAACATGGTATGGTATCAACAAAGAGAGTGAAAAAACTGTTACAATATTTTGTATGGTAGATTGGACTACCATTTTATTTCCATCAAAAAGATAACAAATATTTTTGTTTGAGCCATAATCACTTCGGATGCTTAAAAACAAATTGTATTATAGGAAGACCAATTTTGGTGATCATTGGCATTCGGTTCTAAAAATCTAAAGCATATCCACAGGGTTGAAAATTAGCAGTCGCCTGTGGCGACCTTTACCAAGGTAGTCCGTTAGGCGACCATCGATATTAGGGACTGGCGAGTATGGTACCAGTTAAAAAACAAAGACACTGAAACTGAATCGAATGTGACAAAACACATCGCATCTGTGTTGGCGTGAACTACAGCAGCAGAAGACATAGAACATGCTCTATATTTTAATAGTGCCAGATTCAGCTTCTGTGGCTTTGGGCCGGGTCTTCTGAAAATAGAGCTCAAAACATATTGAAGACATTGCATGTATTTTTTAAATCTAGAAGTTGACGGCTTAGAAGGGACTGAATACGCCATAATTATCTAGTAGAGCTACTATTTAACAATTGTTATTCAATGTTATGGTAAAAAGGAATCATATTTAATTAGCTTAAATTATTCTGGGACAATATCAAAATCTATCTTGTAGTTTTAACTCAAACTAACATGAGCGCATGCACATATACAAATAACAATTACCTGTTACATTACTACAGCCCAGGGCTTCTTCCAAAGGTCTGTTAACTGATATTATTTTAAATATAAGCGATTTGTATTAAATAAGAACATATCCGATCTAGTCTTGACACCAAGACTTACATAATGACATAACTGTCCAAATATTACTGTAATAAACAATATGTACACAGTTATGCTATGTAATATAATAACTAAGTACATAGTATATTTTGGTAAAATGTTTTTTTTTTTTTTAGAGATTTATTTTTCTTTTGATATTTATTTTATTAGTAGCCTGCTAATGTAGCATTTACAATATCCAAATTAAATGCACACGTGTGCTTGCTTCGTCCATTCCCGAGGAAATCCGATACTGGAGAGTACCCCTTCTAGCATTGCCACAAAGAGGACTGCCACACTGAGACTAGGTTTATATACTAAAGCACGCGCAGTTCTACCTTTATTCTCTTTGTATTGCATTATTTGTTTTTACTTTAGAAACATTGCAAGTCAAGCTGTATACCTCAGCTGTTCTAGCATTTTGTTTTCACCCCTGTATTAAAAATGAGATTTAATGGTAATTTGTAAAGAATTATTTTTATTTATACTGGATTTCTTTCTCTTTTTTTTCAATTTTTTTTATTTGAGTTGGTAGGGGGTTAAAACTTGATAACATGTTTTTATATGAATTTTAGCTGTATTCATTATAAAGTTACATGCCAATTCACCGGTTTCCTTCAAAAAGGAAATGGACTACAGGGCATAAAATTTGGCACAAACGATGTTGTCGTTCGTCTATCGGTTATGCAAAACCAATATCAACATAAATATATATACCCTCTATTTTTCAGGATGAATTTTACTTGTAGAATGTAGGACATTGCATTTCTGGACATTTAATTTTTGTAATTTTCAGGGGGAGTATAACCTCGGTTTTCCTTAGAAATTCTGGTCTTTGGCACTCTTTGTGAGGCCGACACCGAGACTGCTTTGATCCTGTTACACATTTTCCTGCACGTGTGCCTTTGTTACATCTGCATCATTTAAACATAATATTGAATAATATAAAGTCAGTGAAGAAAAATACTTCCAAAAATCCACAAATTATATTTTTTTATAGTAAAACATTGCTGTAGCCTACAGCTAATGGTAGAGTTAAAATAAATAAAAAAGACTGGTAGCAAACATTTTCCTGGAACACATTTTTAACAAATGATTAATAACACTACATACAACATAATTCAATATTTGGTGTAAAATGCAATCTGTTCTTAAATTGCAAAGTTATTCGATATGTGGGACATGTACTACTCCAGATATTGATATACAGTGGAGACATTATGACAGCTTTTTAATAACCAACATCAACAAAACACTTTAAAAACCCACACCATGCACAATTAAAAGATGTAATCTGACATGATGTGCTGCTTTTTACCGGTGTTTTGGGATGGGCGTGGCAAGCTTTGTTACATAGCTAGTTTAACGGTCATCTGAAACAGAAATCGGGGAACATTTTGTTTAAATTGTTTTTTGATAGGCAACATTTGCTTTCAGTTTAAAAATTGATTAACAACTAGTTCAGTGTAACAGACATTTGTAGCGATGCGATACTGAACAACATGTTCCCAGGAAATTATCAAATAGTATTACAAAAATACATTTAACTTTATTTACCCCCCCCCCCCCCCCCCCCAGTTTTAAAACATCAAAATCTTTAGATGTTAATGCTTATGACTAGGGACCTGTTTACAACTCATTTTTACAAGCATACACTTTCTTTTTTGGTACAGCTCTGTTTTGGCTTATAAATGTATATGTCAGTTACTTGACAAAACCAAGTGTAACAAAAGTGCACTGATCACCTCTTTCTCCGTTTCAGTCAGAATGAAGTAAAGACCAGTTGTCAATATTTCAAAATGGTGATAAATCATACTGTGTGTTTAATTTCAAAAGTTCACTAACCACATTGATAAAATGAGTTATAACTAATTATGTACTACTGAAGTGAAAACTGAGCTTGTTGAGAACTGGCTGTAAAGAAAACAAAATATATGGTTATAACAGAATCAAAATACTGCATATTGCAAACTACAGATAGCTGATATGTGTGATATTTTTAACTTGATGAAAGCCACAAATATATTCACAGAATTTTATACACATGCTTGCTGTTTAAAATCAAACCACCAAAATAATCTTTACATTTCTTTTTTGAACAGAAGACCGAAGAGAAAAAAACTGAAGAGAAGAAGATAGAAGATAAGAAAAGTGGAGAAAATTCAGTGACTGTTCCTGAGAAAAAGTCTGCTGTTGATCTAGCAGAGGCTGTGAGAACAGAAAATGGACATGGGGACGAGAAAGACGATGAAATAAAAGAAAACAATGTTGAGTCTCCTAAACCTAAAGTTGAGGATGTGCCTCAGGAGAACAAAGAGGTGAACAAAGACACCGAAAAAGAACCTCTGAAAACAGAGGAGGTAAAAGTGCCCGAAAGTCACGACGACATGTTGGAAAGTCCAAATTCCTCGACAAAAGACGTATCTGGTGAGGAAAATGCGACTGTGGATGAGAAGGATGCCGACCAGGACCAGAGTAAGTCGGAGAAATCCGAGGTAGACGGGGATGCCGAGTCCACTCCGAAACCCAAGCAGGTGGTGAAGAGAAAAAAGCGAGGGCCGACGTACTATTACGAGGAGGTCAATGAAGGCGATGAAGAAGCTTGTAAGTTGTTGCAGTTGGGAAAAGATGTTTATAAAACATGCAATTTTATACGTAATGTAAAGTCTTTTTGGTCAAAGTGTTTTGGGAAACATGTTCATAAAATACATGCATGTTAATTTACTTCATTTAGAAGAAGTTCAGAATTGAACACTGTGTCCAAGTTTTAACCTTTCATTATCAAATGCTACTACCTTCAGCAATAATATTTCAGCAAAATTTAATATTTTTTATTAAAAATGCAGTAGTAACTAATAATCAATGTGCCATTATTTGAAAACAATTTACACCTTGTATGTGACATCATTCTAATGTTTTCAGTTTACAACAAATAAGTCACTATTCAAGAGTTGGCTCTTGGTTCTTTTTCCTTTTAGCCAAAAAAACTATTTTAATGAGGGTTTTCAATAATTTTTTTATAAAATTGAAATGAGTTTATTGAAAGTGAAAGCATATACCAGAGTATGACAAATATTTTGAAAAGTCACTAGCCACAGGGCTAGTGGGTTTGTGAAAACCACTAGCCCACCAAGATAAAGCACTAGCCCAAATTCCTGATCAATTATAACTGGATTTTTATATAATTTTTGTAACATTACACATTTACGAGTATAACAGTAAAATAAAACAAACACTTAAATCATGTTGTAACTTTCAGTTTTTTTGTCATGTCGTACGTTTTGTCTTTTGTCAAGTGTGATCCATTGTCATTGTCCCGTTTTTGTTTTTGCCCCCCCCCCCCCCGGGGAAAATTAATTGAGCAAACTCTTGGTTGGTATCTAAAATCACTATCAAAATAATTAAATTTAAATGAGGGTACGACAGGGTCGCCAGGAACGGTGATGCCAAATACAGGGCATTATTCCGTGTCAGACCGATATCAAAAGAATATAACGGCGACATCTAATCCGTTGTTAATTGATGAACAAAAAAGGTATTATCTTGTATCGGCAGCTATGACGTTTTATCCAAACCGATACACGTAATAGGCCAAGCCGAGTCATTGCATATGCGGTTACCATTAAAGTAAATTGTTTTCCTGATTGCCGATAACCACATGTTAGCGAAGTGTTAAATTAAAAAACAATAGGTAAATAAAACAAACGCTGAAATTCAAAGCATGGCTGGGGTTTACTTGATTGAGATTAACCTGTTGTCGCGATTGATGATTTCCAAGTTCTTAGCCTAAAACATGTGCGAGATTAACGACCACGTGACGTGTCTAACCAATCAAAACACGCATGTCATTAGACTTTATTTCCTGTGCCAGAAACTTGAAAGGGAAAGGTAAACAATGCATGCTGTAACTGTGATAGCATGTTACTGCAGTTTGCAGACCTAGCTCAAGTGGATTATTATTATATACTCATTGCGTTGTTGATATTATTCGATGACAAACGTCACAATCAAATTTATTAAACGAAATTTCAGCCGAGAGAGAAAGAAAGAAAACAAAAACCCACGACCGAGCGATGACGAGAGGAGGGGGGAAACCACTAGCCTGCAGGGGCTAGTGGTTTTGCGTTTCTCACTAGCCCAAACTTAAAAACCACTAGCCACGGGCGTCGGGCTAGCGGATTTGTCGAACTCTGCATATACGTAATGTCATCATCTGATATTTGAATACAATTGGCAAAAAAAATCTTGTCTGGTTTTACTTTACTTAACTATAAAATTCAAGGCTTGAAATAATGGCCAGCGAAAAGCAGTCTATTTTGAAGACCTAACAGGTGAAACACATTCTCTTACTAAAACAATCAACAAATCACAGCTAATTTTTCAAGTAACAGATGTATGTACTATCATCTATTTAGCTTGTCTTGTTATTTTAATTTATTATGCTGTAAAATATATCTCAGATGTCCTACTGTTTTACACACTATCAGAAACCTTGCTTTCATCCCATGCTGTTTTATTTCCAGAAGATCATATTTTTTTCTTAGCAGAACATATTTCTTTTGGCCTGCTATTTAAAAAATAAAATAAAATAGCAGGTTATAATTTACTTTCTATTACGAGCCCTGACACTGACCATTAATGTTTATTACAGTGGGATCTGTGGAGCGGACGCCGGTTGTTGAATCGGGGAAGAGGGAAAGGAAGAAGGTGGAAAGACTTTCCATGTCTACCACTTTCACACCACCCGAGAAGAAAGTGGTGGAAATACCAGAAGGAAAAGGGAACAAGCTTGGAGAGAGTGAGGCTAGTGAGTGCAAGAATTAACACAATTGAAATGTTTACATTTTACAATACTGACATGATGTTGGGGGGTCAATTCATCAGTAGTCAAATTAGACACTATTAAAGTTTTGTTAATTTTTACAAAAACATTTATATCTAGTTAATGAAATGTTGATCACTAAATTATTTATCAGTATCTTTTTTTTTTAAATTACGTCTTAATTTAATTTTTTTGGTCCAGTTAAATTCACAGCAAGATTTATATGAGGTCATACTTTCAATATTTCGGATCCACTCTGATCTGAATTCAATGTAAAAAGAAGTGTCATATGGTGATCCCAAACAGTTGCTGCATGATCATAAATAAAAGAGTAAACCAAAAAAGAAATTCTAATGATTCCAGACCTTGTTGTTTAAGGTGAGCTGTCACTCTTGCTCTGTATCACATCCATAACACTAGATCGTTAAGAGTCATTTTTATCTCCCCTTACCATGTGGTTTTATATGACAGTATCAATATGGTAATATTTTACATTCTTCCCATAATCTAAATTAGGGGAGTATTTGATCACTCCCTTTAAGAAAGTACATGTTTTGTTTTTTTAGTGTCTGACCGGGGCATTATCTAATAAATAACTTTTTTGTCGGTAGTAGGTTAAAATGTGTTGTTCATTGGTGATTGCAAATCCTGTATTAGTGTCTACCGACGATAAGCTTGTAACTGCATTTATTATCTGAAATAATTTTTTAACTTTGGGTCAGCTTACAGCTTGGTAGATAAAAGAAACCTAGAGTCATTAAGTTAAAGAATCTTAATTTTGTATGCTTTTTGTGTATATTCTAAAAGTCGTGAAAACAAAATGTGATGTTGAAAAATAACAGTTTTGTTCTTGTGTTAACTACTGTGTTTGTTATCTTCAGTTGAGGTCGAGTTGAATCGACACCGTAGCAGCGATCTGAAATCTCTGCATAGAATACTGTTTGGCGTCACAGGAGTTGTAAGTATATTCAGTCATTCTGTTGGATAATTTTTTTTATTATGTTTTGTAATTTTTGCAAAATATTACCTTGATTGTGGCTAATAAATGAAACTCCACACTCAATTTAAAGACATTTATTTGAACATTTACATTGCCTAGATTTGATAAATTCTAATATGAAAGTCCGTTTTACTGTACATTTGACATCCTTTGAACATTTTATTACTATTTTATTTTTTGTTGGGTATATGAGGTGTAATAATAATTGATATTACATAATTGTGTCAAAAAATTGTTGAAAATTTTGAATTTTTCTTTCAGGCGACGCTAGCAAAGAGAAATATCCGTCAGTTTACTGGGTTTGCCTTTGATAAAAATGACAAGGAATATCAGAAGAAAGTTGATATACTGAACAAGTATGTTGTGTGTTGTGTCCCGACAGTGCTTATGGTTTGAAACCTGTTCGTGAGCAATAAACTGCTCTCCAGAAATTATGTAGGAGAAGCGATTGCTCTTGGTATCAAATTCATAGTAGTTTTGAGTGAAATAAATATGTGATGTCAGCTTGAGATGACCAGCACATTTTTCACCCACACAGTAATCGTTTTGCGTACGTTATTGCTCGTTTTATATGTGGGTTACAATACATATCGTGATATGATATGTGGGTCGCAGTACGTATCATGATATGTGGGTCGCAGTACGTATCGTGATTGATATGTGGGTCGCAGTACATATCCTGATTGATATGTGGGTCGCAGTACGTATCGTGATTGATATGTGGGTCGCAGTACGTATCGTGATATGATATGTGGGTCGCAGTACGTATCGTGATATGCTATGTGGGTCGCAGTACGTATCGTGATTGATATGTGGGTCGCAGTACGTATCGTGATTGATATGTGGGTCGCAGTACGTATCGTGATATCATATGTGGGTCGCAGTACGTATCGTGATTGATATGTGGGTCGCAGTACGTATCGTGATATAATATGTGGGTCGCAGTACGTATCGTGATTGATATGTGGGTGGCAATACATATGGTGATATATGTGGGTCGCAATACGTATCTTGATATGTGGGTCACAATACGTATCATGACATTATATGTCTGTCACGATACGTATTGTGATATGATACATTGGTCGCAATACATATCGTGATATGATTATGTAGGTAGCAATACATATCGTGATATATGTCTGTCGCAATACATATTGTGATATATGTTGGTCGCAATACATACCGTGGTATGATAGTTGGTCGCCATACATATCGTGATATTATATGTGGGTCCAAGCCTGGAAAAAAGTGGTGGGTCACGGTTGTTGTCCGGTACAAATTTGTCATTTGTCAAGCTTTCAAACAATCTAGTGCCATTGTGTTTATTTGATGCGTGTAGTGGTAATTATTTACAACGGCCGAATACACAGGTGGCATGCTCCGGGTTAGCTGTCTATATTTTGCGGTTCTTACGGATGTCAATTAAGTAATCAAAATAAAATGGAAACGTATAATATTTGTTTTAGAACAACTAACGTACACATTATGCAATATGTTTATTAGGTGCTTTGTTATTTTAAAGTTCTGTCAGTTTTGAATCTGATTCGAATTCGTTGACATTTTGTAGGCTTCATCATAGCCCAGTACTCTGACCTTAAGAAAGCAAGATAGACATTTGGACAGAAACCTTTTAGCATCTACGTATTTAATCAGAACATTATTGAAAGGGGGTGCTGTCAGGTTTCTTCATGTCGTGTGTGTATTAGTGATTAATATGTCTTACAGTTGGGTTTCTCTGGCTAGCCTCATTGCAGTGACTCATTAATTGTATTTTTCTGTTGTAATGTTTTTTTAAATGTATATTTAACGACAGGAATTTTTTTAACTTGGCATCGTGGAAAGATAGCAACTATTTTATTTCCAAATAAAATTGCAGCATGTTAGAAAGTCTGACGAAATGTCAACTTGTTTGATTATGATTAAAATGCCCCACCACTAATCCCAATGATTATAAATTGCATTATTTTATTCACAATTAATTATAGCTGTCAGTGTTCAAAATAAGCACTTGTCCGTTTGTCCCGACAAGTGAAAATCTATTCGGACAAACAAAATGTGCCTCAGTGGTTGTCCAGTGGTAAATATAAACATTTTCCAGTGCAGTTCCATTTTTAGCAATCACAAATATCATCCTGATACTTGAATAAAATAAACCATTTATTTGGACAAGTGAAAATATTGGCGGACAAGTAGATTTCTAGATGTATTTGTCCGGTGGAGTAGTAAAACATTCTTCATATTTCTATCAATGATTGTTATTTGCTGTTTGTTTGTCTTTTTCTGTATTTACTTGTGAATAGAATAAAACAGACTTTTACCTCAATCCACACCCATCGAAACTACATGAGTCACAAATACTTATCGTGGTACAATACGTGGGTCACTATACATGTTGTGATGTGATACATGGGTCACAATACTCATCACATACACGATATGTTGTGATATAGATCGGGGCTCGAAATAGCGGCATGCGAAAAGCAGTCCCGTTTTTTAGACCAAGTAATTTTTCAAGAGACAGATGTATGTACGATCATCTCATCTTCTATCTAGCTGAGTGAGCTCGTGATTGTGTTATCTTTTATTTTTACATTGATCTCAAATACAACTAGCCCTGAGGCTGATACCACAGTCTGCAATCTTTACTAGCAGTCGCAAAGCAGTGGCATTTCTAGATTTATAATTACACCTTTCTAGTATTACTTTTATGAAAATAGATATGTCTATCTTTTTCAGGATGTTTCTTCCAGTGTTGAAAGATATTTGCAAGGTTCTCTGCATAGAGAGATCTGGCACGAAGGAAGCCATCATTCAACGGATTATGGATTTCCTCCTCTGTCCTCGGATTAAAGGCAAAGCTATAACACCAAAATCGTCACAACCCAGAAAAAAGCGTATGTATGATTATGGTGTCTTGGACACGTTGAGTTATTTTTTTTTGTGTGTAAAATATGCAACCAAGGTCAAGTTTTTCATACATTATGAAATTTGTAAAACGTAAATAATAAGCTGTTCTGTTTTCGTGAATTTGTTACATTAAAACATTGAAGTTAAAGTTTGTTTTGTTTAACGACACCACTAGAGTATATTGATTTATTAATAATTGGTTATATTAGACATTTTATAATTTTGACATTCATTCATTGAGGAAACCCGCTAAGTTTCCATTAGTAGCAAGCAAACTTTTATATGCACCATCCCATACAGACAGGATAGCACATACTACAGCCTTTGATATACCAGTTGTGGTTCACTGATTGGAACGAGAAATAGCCCAATGGGCCCACGGTCAGGGATCGATACTTGAATAACCGCGTTTCAGATGAGCACTTTGCCACTAGTCTTTGTCTCCCCCCCCCCCCCATTAAAACATTTATGTATAACGATTAAATTGGAAAACTAAACATTGGAATGGTTAAATAGGAAATTTTATGTGAGTAAACTTCTATTTGAAATGTCAGGAGCGACGAGGAAAGAAATGGAGGAGAGGAGAAAACAGGCTGAGAAGGAGGGCAAGACAAAGTCAGAGGAGAAGAGTAGTGAGGAGGAACAGAGTGAGGAGGAGGAGGAGGAAGAAGAAGAAGAAGAAGAGGAGGAGAAGGAGCCAGAGGTAACGGTTTTAGTCTAGTCAGTCTGACGCCAAATAACCATAAATAAAATAGGTTGAGTGCGTCGTTAAAACATTTCTAGTCTAGTCAGTCCCATCCTCGTACAATTTTTAATTTTTTTTTTTAGAATTTCAGTTTGGTTTGACGTTTTGGAAATGTAAGCAATTTAGAAAACAATTGGCTCAGAAATAAATAACTTGTAGTAAATTCCATAGTATGAAAAAAGGTGTTTCTGGTCAGAAGGACTATAGGTTTGATGATTAACACTTTTAATCAGTTAATGACCATTTGTGGCAATGTATTAACATCAAAGTTAAAAAGGGATGATATGTAGCTCAGTGGTAGCAGTCATTCATATTTGAAAATATCAGGCAAATTTGTTTTGTTTAACGACACCACAAGAGCACATTGATTTATTAATCATCGGCTATTGGATGTCAAACATTTGGTAATTTTAACACATAGTCTTAGTAGAGTGAAAATCAGGGACATTTTTTTTTTTACTAGTATCTTATATATGCACCATGCCACAAACAGGATATAAACAGTTGATAATATACAAGGCGTGGTGCACTGGCTGGGATGAGAAATAGCCCAGTGGGCATCAGGTGAGTGATTTGTGTTGTGTAGAAAATGTTTTGAGTAAAGCTTGCTCATACTGACAAAAAGAAGTTTTCATTGGCACTCATTGAACAATCACTGAATCAGTATATAATGGTATTCAAACACACGGTCTGGTTGGTATAAAAGCAGCTTCTTTTCAAACATGGTCTTACTGACCATGGAATCTTGTTTTTTATGTAGCTAAATATGCATGTGCATCCTGTTGCACAAAAGTGAAATATGATTGTCCCATAGAAGATGCATAAATGTTTAGGTTTATTGTTAATTACCAATATTTGAAATTTTTTTGCATTTTCTGTTCAACATCACCTGTCCTCAGAACATTTTATCCTGTCTTGTAGTTAAGATGATTTGTGATATTGGTACATGGGACATCTGAGATATGTGAATGTAATACTATTAACAGTGTTTTAAAACGTCCCAGATGAGAGGGGGGATTTGTTTGTTTAATATTTCACTATGAAGTTACTACAAATCTATATAATTAAATGAATTACATTATTTACTTTTTGCATTTGTATCCAGCCTCCAAAAAAGAAGAAAAAAGTAGAAAAGTCAACACCAAAAAAAGCTGAGAAAAAAGAAGAAAAGTCTACGAAAAAAGTGAAACAAAACGAGAAAGAAGAAAAGACCGAGTCGAAGAAGGAGATGAAGAAGGAAACTAAAAAGGAAACGAAAAAAGAAAAACCTCAAAAGAAAGAAAAAGCAGAAAAGAAAAAACGTGGTATTTGATTTTTGTATTAAAATATGGCTTGTAAAACCAGTTTATAAAATGTGTAGTTTACAGTGCAGGAATGTAAGGTGGTGATAATATTCAAGATGTGTATTGGTTGACGTCAATGTTGAGTTATGTGAAATGAATATATTCATGTTTCATTAAAATATTTTTGTTGTTTTCTTTGTTTCTATGGTGCTGTATCATATCATAAAAACCTTTTTCTGTGTGAACATTTTTCATGCACTGGGCTAATAATTATTTATTTTTTGTGGTTTAAATATATTTTCTAAGTCTGCAGTTAACAAGAATGGACAGTAGCTAATGTTTTAGGTATGGTCCCTTTAGGGTTATCTCCCTTGAAATAACACATACAGTTCAAATACCATAACCAGGATTCAAAGTAATTTTATAATTTGTGTCAAAACAGAGGAATATATTAATTTATTACATAATTTGTTTTGTATATTTACGGTAATATTTGTGAAATACTAGTATGGAAAAATATTTCTTTATACCTTACATGTTTGTTGAGGTGTCTAAAATTATATCCCCTAACAGACCATTATACACTCAAACTGAAGATTGGTTTAGTGTAGATTTTAAGAATGTGTATGTTTATTAATGTTACAGCTGCTGCTGTTGATGATGACAGTTCCGAGGAGGATGAACCACTCGTCAAGAAGAGGAAGGAAGCACCTGGGGTGAGTTGGGACATCTGGGGCAATGCCTGCAATTAAGAAAATGTGCACAGCAAAAATCACGCCGTGAAAATTATAAAATTATAGTCCACAAAAAAAAGAAAGAGTGCCACGGATCATTAAAAAGTGTGTGGCAATCCCCATAGAATTGCTGATTGTCACAGGCAATTGCAGGGGATGGTGGGCCAGTTCAAATATTAGTTAGCGTAACAGAAATGTTCAAAACCAAGAACTGAATCAATATCCACACATAATTAAATATAAAGTTTTTTAAATTTTATATTTGTGCAAAAGTTATTAAAAGGAAAATGTTATACTAACCCAGAGTTACTTTAACTCTGCTTAAGACGAATGGACCCAGGTACAAAGTGTGTGTCGACTGATATATCAAACACTGGTATAACAGTTGTGTTTATGGAGAAATGCATAGAAAAGATCACTTGGATACTGATGTAAAATGGATTTTGTGGAATTCAGGATTTAATCGGGCTCAGCCCAAAAACTATTCATATCCTTGTTCTTTAAAACTCGCATTAACCCAGCTTTCAGGGGGTATACTACCAAATCAAATCCCATAGACGACAATAGTAACATGTGGCTAAAACACCTACCTGCAGTGTATCAATCAACATAAACATAGATATAAATACTACCACCCCTCACCATTAAAGTGAATCGGAAAAAATTAGAGGTGAAGTTGCTCATTTCAGAGATAACTGGTGGCATCTATGACTACCCTAGTTCCGCACAAAATTTTAGTATTTTTTGTTTTTACAGGTACCCCATACATGTTTCAGGCACACGGCTACTTGACACAGTGGTACTAGATAAAATAAAATTGCATACATGTTTTGCCCAGATACAACTTTTTTTTTTTTTTTTTTTACAACCAATACACTCACATTTATCACCAGTCACAGGACTTGTGGTGTTAACTTCTCTATCTCCTCGAACTTTGATCCAGCTGGTTTATTTGGTTTAGTACTACCTTCAAGACCTGGCAGATTTATGGTTTCGTTTGTTTACTTTTTTATTCACCATGTCATGTTCTTTTAATGTAGGAGACCAAGAGTCATAATGATCATATTTTAGTAACCACCAATTAAACTGCGCTTTAAAAAGTCTGCTTTTTTTTTTACCAACAATTTAAAAATAATTTATATTGTGTTTCTTTCCAGAATGACGAACTGAAAGACTTGATAAAGAAAATATTAGACGGTGCTGATTTAGAACAAGTGACGATGAAGACTGTTGTTAAGCAGGTAACTGACTTAGATATTGTTTATTTAAAGTAACTTACTCTACTTCCCGAGCTACATGGTGTAATATGCTTAAAATAAACATATATAAGTGCTTTTTCAAAAGTAACTGAATTGTTCCATTAAATGCTTGATCATTATGTTTTGAGGTAAAAGTTCTGAAATGTTTTTTAAAAAGGTGTAGCCAGTTTTTTTATATTTATGGCACATTTTAGCAGATTACTTGCATTAAATTGCAAGCACATGTTTTTATATGCCCGTCTATGGGTCGTATTATGGTATGGTGTTGTCCATGCGTTTGTCTGTTAAAGGAAACATGACACGAGACCATATTATAGCTCATTTTAAAAGCAAAATAATATACAAATAACTTTATAACAATAAAATACGTGTAGTTAACTTAAAATGAAGAAATTACGCTAATCAGTATCAAAGTACGATTTATGCATATTTATTCGTGAACGTTCGGAAAAAAAGGGAAGTGACGTCAGAGCCGCTGTACTCTTCCATTGTTGTTAACTGTTTATATATGGAGTAAGGGGCTTACGAGCTTTTCAGCCCAACAGTGCTGTACTGTGCGGCCTTTGGGTGTAAAAATAAACAGTTTAAACGATCGGGATTATCTTTTTATGGTTTTCCAAAGGATTGTATCCGAAGAAAGATGCGTGTATTTTATTGCAAAAGAAAATATTGGACACCAACACCGCATAGTACTTTGATGTGAGCCTATTTACAGCCCGGAGCCCGAACGTTACCCGGAGACAAAAACAGTACTCGGTTGCGAATGCCGAGGTGTACATTGTACATATTTGGCACAAAGATACACCTCAGCATGATGTATTTATATATGTTAAAACAAAAATGTAGAACTTTTTATTTATTTATTTTTTTGGAAAAAAAAAGATTTTTCATGTTAGGGCTGTAGGCCTACATAACAAAATCTGTATTCACCGTCCGAAGAAGGAAACGTCAATAAGTAATTAAATATGCCATATACAAACATGGGATTTGGCATGAGGATACATCTCAGTACGATGTATTTAAATATGTTTTTAAAAAAACGTGTAGAAAACAATAATAATTTTAAATAATGTTTTTAATCTTCGGGCGGAATACATCACAAAAACGTTCCTCATCACCCGAAGCCCCAAAGTAACACCGAAGTTCAATACAAAATAAACCACTACTGTCGGTGTTGAAATAACTATTGTTTCATCCACGGGCTGACTTGAGAATCGGAGTGTTGTTTTAGTTAATTGGTCCTTTCTTTCCATGGCCTGCACGTGATTCCTGATTGGCAGGTGTTTATTGCAGGGTATCGACCAGGTAAGTGATTACCACGGTCTAGACATACGTACAAAATACGTGCCAGTTTTTTTAAGATCACAGGGTATTGTGGCGTAACCTGTCGCGACTATAGTACAATGTTAATGGACATTATCAGCCGCCCTGCTTCATTATTGTAAATAATGCTGTAAAACCCTCGATTAAGTAGACTTTCCCATCTAAAATTACAAAACTGACCAATTACGTAGTACCAAAGAAAAGAAAATTATCACTTGGGTATCGTGAGTGGTCGTTTTTACTCTAACGCACCCTACCAATAGGCCTAATAATATGCTACTTTTTTTATGAGAGAAAAATACTATAACCCCATTTCGTTCTGTTGATGCAAATAGAAATATATTTAGTTTAAAAGTTGATTATACTCTCATGTCATTTATGTTGTTTTACAACTCAGGTTAATGAAAGTGAAGCGCCTTGTCGTAAATTAGAGCATTTGTTTACACTGTGCATATAGATTTCATTATGCACAGCCCGAACATAAAAAATGCGATATTTTCTAAAAAAAAAAAAAAAAAAAAAAAAAAAAAAAACTTTTATCCTACATTTATATTTTTTACATATTTAAATACATCATATCGAGGTGTATCTTTATGCTAAATATGAACAGTATACACCTCGGCATTAGCATCCGAGTTTTGGTTTTGTCTCCGGGTTACTTTCGGGCTCCGGGCTGTAAATTGGTCAACCGGTCTGGTCTGGCACCATCGGTTTCTCCACCCTCCGACTTGCTATCCGTTTTTTCTTCAGTATCACCGTTGTAAGTAAATGTGTGTCTTTCTTCATTTACTAACAGCTCATATTGATACGGCAAAACGTTTTGCGAACGAACACTCATTGTTTTGGTAAGCTGTGCAAGTCTTAGATTCTTTATGAGTGGTACGGACTAATGCTTTTAAGTGTAAGGCTTCAGATCGAGCGACGCGTCTCTGACGTCACGGACCTCGTGATTGCCCTGCTCATTAAAGATCGGCAATTTCCGCTAAGAGCTCGTGTCTGGGTTTTTTTTATGGAGATATTTTAAGTAATTAAATTTTTATTTTTTTTATTTTTTAGGCGATTCAATTTATAATTAATTGTACATGGTTGGTGCCAAATATAGGTTACGTGACATGTTTCCTTTAAGTTTTTCTTGTCCAGACCATTTCTTGCATACAGATGCTTACAGGACCATCAAACCTAACATGTAGGAACAACTTGGGATGGTGGTGTGTCACATTCTATTACTAGGTTACTGTGACCTACTTTTCATGGTCTACTGCACATAACAGTAAATCCTTGTCGGATACAGGACCATCAAACCTCACATGTAGGAACAACTTCGGATGGCGGTGTGTCACATTCTATTACTAGGTCACTATGACCTACTTTTCACGGTCTACTGCACATAACAGTCAATCCTTGTTCGATACAGGACCATTAAACCTCACATGTAGGAACAACTTCGGATAGTGGTTGGTCCAAAACAAACTTCATCCATCCCATTGCCAAAAATTCACATAATGAGAATTGATTCATACCCGTATCATATTCATTAATATAGATATGGTTTTCCATCAAACTTTAATGGGCATATCATGTACCTCACCAATACTCGTGTTAAAAATATTTCGGGTTCTCTATTTTTATTAACCGTGACTTATATATTTAAAAAATATTTTATTCACTTTTATATGGCTTTAGGGATATAAATATATTAGTAATATATGTTACTGCTTGTACATTTATGACTAAAATAATTTGAGTCATTGACTCTTATTACGATAATCGATTTGGTTGTGAACATAATAACATTCAGAAAAACTTTGAATTACCCCCCAGATTTCTAGTCTCGATGGAAACAATCGAGTTTAAGATGTAACATACTGATTTGTTTTTGCAGAATGATTTATAGTCATTATCTTGTTATTTCTTATACATGGCTGACACTGGAAATCATTTAATATATTGCTTTGAAAGTTATTAAAATGTGTCCAATTTAAACAGTTTTATGAGCCAAATATTATGTGGCCAGTGACTGTTTCATGTGGTCATTGCATATACAGGTATATAACTCCCTTCAACTCATTTAACATATGGAACCTACATGCACGTACAGTTAATACCGGCTAGTGGCAGAGAGATGATTGTGATCATGTATTTTTTAATTTCAGGTGTATGCAAAGTATCCAGATTTTGACTTGACTGATAGAAAAGAGTTTATCAAAAATACAGTTAAACAGGTACTGTTATAACCAAGCTGTGTGTGATTAATAAACTGCAAAATCTTTCTCAGGCTAGTTTTGTTGAATTAAGGCATCTCTTTACTGTGGGCAGATGTTTTTTGCAAACGAAGCTAATTCTGGTCATCTGTGTGAAGAATAGCAAGGCAAATACTCACAGCCAAGTGATGTCAAGCTTTTCCACATGGAAGCTCCCATTGCAGCTACTGATACGAGACCTACATATCACAAATTGGATTCCAGCTTCAAATGAAATCTTTAATTTTTGTTCTGAACTAGTGACATATTCAATAATTCGCAAAGGTTTAGACACATACTAAGCATCATGTCATTAAAGCAAATATATGTTTGCTAATTGCAATTTTAATGTATTGTTTAAACCAGTATTCGATGAAGGTACACAACATACTGAAAAATAGTTGTTTGTTGACATTTAGTCTAAATAAATTGATAAAAACTACTGATTCGGGCAAATTTTACGTTTAAAAAAAAAAAAAACTTGGCAAAACCATAATTTTCTTAATAATATAGGATCTTAGGGATATAACGACTGATTAGGTGATAGTAATAAAACAGCAGTTTATTTTAAATATAGTCTTAATAGATTTACTGTGAACATGAACATTTGTCATATTTGTTCTGAAACATCTAGGTTTATCAAAGTTACACAAGACAATCTTATTACACAAGATGTTGTCCTATCTGTTCACCGTCTTGTTACACTGGACAAACAGTTGACCCTTACAGTGTTGCTAGTATTCATATGATCTGTGCATATTTAGATTTAGTATTTGAGTTTTTGCAGTTAAGCTTCCTATATCTGTATTCCATCAGGATTTTAGTGGTACTTTGATTAAAAATGAAATGAGCTTAAAATATTTTATTTGTTGTGGTGTTTTAGTATTATTACGATAAAAACTATTGTATACTTCATGTTCAAAGTTAAATTTTATATCCGTGTTCAAAATAACTGATACTCAATTATGGCAATTGAAAATAATGGTGGACAACTCAAATCTTGTCTGCCTGGAACACAAACACAGAGAAAACCCCAGACATGCTGAATGAGAATGAAAAGTTCAACCCCTGCAGTTGCTAACGGCAAGAGGCAATGCTCTGGAGTTCTTAATTCTCCATGGCTATTGTTTGTCTGGACTATATTCAGGTTTTTTTCCAGTGGCATGGGTTTTTGTAGTGGATACTTTCTTAATTGCAGGGGTTGGAAGTTTTATGTTATTAATACAAAGAGTCAGCATTTAGTAGATGCAGCCATCTTTGTTTATCGTCACATATCTTTAGAATATAGCTTAATATTATTGTTCAATGCAATGTAAAAAGTTTTTGTAATTTGTGATACCCATCTGCATGGCTTATGAAAAATAAACAATACAGAGGTATCAACTCTTCATCTAAGTTCAGATAAAAATTAGTTTGATCCTACTTGACCTGTTATTAGTTTGGATCCAAGTGCCCAACACAGATGATGTTATTGCAGAATTATTAAAGAAAAACTAGTGATGGATCAGTGATAATGTGATATTAAGGATGATTATGATGATGAAGCTGTTAATGCCATGTTGATGAGCGTCTGATGATACCAAGCCGAATATTACCATATTTATTGCCAATCACAGTAGAATGGCTGAAAATACCAGGGCCCCTTTCTACGAAGTGATCTTAGCTCTAACATCACCTTAAGTGTGTACGGTGACCTTAATGCTAAGATTGCTTCTTGAAACGAGGCCCAGTAGCTCAAATAAATGTGGAATGACTGAAATTATAAGAATGATATTTTCATTAACCGACATTAAAATCCATGTTCACTGTCACAAATATGTGCTGTCATATATTATGTGATTTTAAGTGGTTTTATTTTGTAATTTGCGGAAGTATTAGTTTTCAAGAATACAGGCAAGTAAAGAAACCATGGGCAAATCAGTGCTGACCACACTCGTCAGATGGCAACTCATAATTTGTCTTCAGTGTAAATCCGGTTTCAGTTCATCTTCTTGAGACACAGTTACAATTTATGATGCTTGTTTTGTTTACATAATGATGAATTCTGTTATTTCAGATAATTTCCTGAAAAATTCCAGTGTTTGATTGAAGCATCACATAATAGGAACAGAACCGACTGACAGAACGGCAAGCCTAAACACCTTGACGTGTTGAACGTGGAAGCATCAACACCAGATGTATTTAACTACAAGTGCACGCATCTAAAACCACATGCCAGCCACTTCCTTTAAATATCGGGTAATCGACCGTAAACACCATTCGGAAAATTGTATTAAGGGAATGTCTTGTGCTACATTGTAACTTGTGGCTTAGTGGTAAAATAAACATTGGTTATCATTCCAGTAGATAGGTCTAGAGAAATTCTCACACACCACCAGGGCTTGAAATTAGTCTTGGTGTTGTCCATTTTTAGAAATGGTAATAGTTTTAATTATAGTATATATGATAAGGATCATGGAATAACAAGGGCACATCAGATCAGATGATTGAAAGAGGGAGCAACATTGGATGGCACCTTTGTATAAAAAAACCCCCAAAAACTGACCTAGTGTTGCAGATAAATATAGTTGTGACATTGACAAATATTTTTGTTGGATGTCAGCTATTGGTATATTACAATTTTGCTGAAATTTACAATTTTATTTTTATGGCAAATTAATTTGTATTAGATTTAAACATTTAGAATATAATTTATATTTGTAAAATGATTTTTAGTAAATTTATGCGGAACTTTTTTTTATTAAACAAATGTATGCATAATGAATTTGAGTATGGCCATGTTTTTAGATGCGTGCCTGTTTCGTTGTTAAGATAATGCCTAAAACTTGTGGTTGTCTGACAACCTGGACTTGTACATTTCATGTAACTCTTCTGTAGTGCTGATCAGTCTCGGTTCCTTTGGACAGCACACAGTTCAGGAAAAACTTACTTTTAGTACAGGTGGTATTAAGATTTTATATTACAAGTTAACCTCAAAAATGCTTCTGTTTTCTAAAACCCAATTGATCTAGAAACTAAAAATGGTTAATGTCAATAATGGGGCTCTACAAACTAATTATTTTAATTTCATCCGAATGTAATGTATATACTTTAAAAGGAAATACTGCTATGCCAAAGTCTCCCAATGGTATTTGTAAAAGCCATTTTAAAAGAAGGTAATTTTATTTTATGAAATATACCATTTTAGTTGTTTAGGTTTGTGCCTGTTTAATAATATTTCCTGGCATATTTTTATATTTTGAAAGACATTTTTTTTAACAATTAATAAGAAATAAAATGTTGCATCAGGAAACCCCCCAAAAAGTCTTTGAAAGACATACTAGACTATAGTAGACTACGGTACCCATATTGGACTTTGCCAACAATAAAACCAGTAATTTATGTAAAAAAAATTGTTGTAATTTTATAAAACCAAGTTTTGTTTGTTTGTCCAAGTCTACATCTCGTAAGTTTGAAATATGTTGGTGCCCTTTGTTCTGGGAATACAGGTCGATACTGGTAGCTTTGAACTTCTGACGGGGCCCTGTAGCGTCAGACTCGTCATTGGAACCCCATAAATAACTGGTAGCTTCTAATTTCATAGAGTCATCTCATACATCATTTCACAGTCATGACATGTCATATGCATGTATATTTTTAGCTTACATAAGCATTTTGTGCTTTTTTAAATGTTGTAAACATTTTCACCCATGATTTTATGAATATCCCTCTTTTATGAAATGTGTAATATAAATACAGTGGTAATAAAACTCTTGAATGGGATACTGTGTGTTGTTTGTTACTGACCCCGGTAGTGCAGGTCGTTGCTGACCCCGGTAGTGCAGGTCGTTACTGACCCCGGTAGTGCAGGTCATGAATACCTTGTAAAGAGACTGTCAGACTTTGCTGCCATTGTAAGATGTTATTGGTTTCTAGGACAGTCGGAAACATATTGAATATACACACTGATATTTTAACAAGAAAATGTGTTTAATAAATAATTTAGCAGACTTCATCTTGAAAACAAACCTCGGAAGTTATTAATGTCTCCCCTAACTTGGATATTACCATATTGATACCACATAAATTCACGTTAAGGGGAACTAAAAATGACTCTCCTTAAGACTGGGACTGAATGATGGCTCCCCTTAAATGTTGAGGTGGGTGAAAAGCTGAATTCATTATAATAGTGGCAGCAAAATGGAGACCATCTCTTTGAAGGCTCATATAGACTGGGGGGTGTGGTGCGACTAAAAACAATAAATGTAAATACATTCAGTTTGAAATAGTCTGAGACTGGATGCACGCGATGTGATCAACCGCAATCAAGTAATCGTATATGATTATATATGCCCAAAATGCAAGCCTCGAACACATCCAGTCTATGAACCATAAGATGGAAAAAAACATTTGAACACCTAGAGATAACAAGAATGCAATACTTTCCCAATTCCAATGGATGTGTAACTTTTGACATCAAGAAAAAAACTTATGTCCCAAGACTGGACAGCACATACCAAATGATTAAAAAAAAAATATATATATATATATATATTGACACTAGTCAAAAAGAAAAAAATAACACATATCATGATGTCAACACACTGTATAGGTATGTTGTCTTGGCAACTGAAACCGTGATTTACTGTGATCATTTTATTTATCTTTTTGCACCAGTACATATTTTACATCCAACTAGCACAATCGATATACTGCAAACAGTGCCACTTGAGAGCATCATGATGGAAGCCATTCATAATTATCTCCAATAAAACATTGATTTACAATTACTCTTCTAAATGGGCAATCTGAAATCTAATCTGAACCAATAATTTTACTGTCTAATCAATTTTAGGATCAATTTTCATTACTAAAATTTACTCCCATGAAATATGATTTTAGAGATGCAGTTTTTCAGCTATCAAATTTAATTTATTTTTGTTTAATTTTTTTAGACTAAATTGTTGTTTTTAGTCCCATTTTATTTTATTACTTGTGAGAAAGCCTACATTAAATCGTACACATTAAATCGTACAAATACTAACAAACCAGTCTTGTACAGTCACATAAGGAAGGAAGGAAATGTTTTACCCATTTTATTTTATTACTTGTGAGAAAGCCTACATTAAATCGTACACATTAAATCGTACAAATACTAACAAACCAGTCTTGTACAGTCACATAAGGAAGGAAGGAAATGTTTTACCCATTTTATTTTATTACTTGTGAGAAAGCCTACATTAAATCGTACACATTAAATCGTACAAATACTAACAAACCAGTCTTGTACAGTCACATAAGGAAGGAAGGAAATGTTTTACTCATTTTATTTTATTACTTGTGAGAAAGCCTACATTAAATCGTACACATTAAATCGTACAAATACTAACAAACCAGTCTTGTACAGTCACATAAGGAAGGAAGGAAATGTTTTACCCATTTTATTTTATTACTTGTGAGAAAGCCTACATTAAATCGTACACATTAAATCGTACAAATACTAACAAACCAGTCTTGTACAGTCACATAAGGAAGGAAGGAAATGTTTTACCCATTTTATTTTATTACTTGTGAGAAAGCCTACATTAAATCGTACAAATACTAACAAACCAGTCTTGTACAGTCACATAAGGAAGGAAGGAAATGTTTTACCCATTTTATTTTATTACTTGTGAGAAAGCCTACATTAAATCGTACACATTAAATCGTACAAATACTAACAAACCAGTCTTGTACAGTCACATAAGGAAGGAAGGAAATGTTTTACTCATTTTATTTTATTACTTGTGAGAAAGCCTACATTAAATCGTACACATTAAATCGTACAAATACTAACAAACCAGTCTTGTACAGTCACATAAGGAAGGAAGGAAATGTTTTACCCATTTTATTTTATTACTTGTGAGAAAGCCTACATTAAATCGTACACATTAAATCGTACAAATACTAACAAACCAGTCTTGTACAGTCACATAAGGAAGGAAGGAAATGTTTTACCCATTTTATTTTATTACTTGTGAGAAAGCCTACATTAAATCGTACAAATACTAACAAACCAGTCTTGTACAGTCACATAAGGAAGGAAGGAAATGTTTTACCCATTTTATTTTATTACTTGTGAGAAAGCCTACATTAAATCGTACAAATACTAACAAACCAGTCTTGTACAGTCACATAAGGAAGGAAGGAAATGTTTTACCCATTTTATTTTATTACTTGTGAGAAAGCCTACATTAAATCGTACAAATACTAACAAACCAGTCTTGTACAGTCACATAAGGAAGGAAGGAAATGTTTTACCCATTTTATTTTATTACTTGTGAGAAAGCCTACATTAAATCGTACACATTAAATCGTACAAATACTAACAAACCAGTCTTGTACAGTCACATAAGGAAGGAAGGAAATGTTTTACCCATTTTATTTTATTACTTGTGAGAAAGCCTACATTAAATCGTACACATTAAATCGTACAAATACTAACAAACCAGTCTTGTACAGTCACATAAGGAAGGAAGGAAATGTTTTACTCATTTTATTTTATTACTTGTGAGAAAGCCTACATTAAATCGTACAAATACTAACAAACCAGTCTTGTACAGTCACATAAGGAAGGAAGGAAATGTTTTACCCATTTTATTTTATTACTTGTGAGAAAGCCTACATTAAATCGTACACATTAAATCGTACAAATACTAACAAACCAGTCTTGTACAGTCACATAAGGAAGGAAGGAAATGTTTTACCCATTTTATTTTATTACTTGTGAGAAAGCCTACATTAAATCGTACACATTAAATCGTACAAATACTAACAAACCAGTCTTGTACAGTCACATAAGGAAGGAAGGAAATGTTTTACCCATTTTATTTTATTACTTGTGAGAAAGCCTACATTAAATCGTACACATTAAATCGTACAAATACTAACAAACCAGTCTTGTACAGTCACATAAGGAAGGAAGGAAATGTTTTACTCATTTTATTTTATTACTTGTGAGAAAGCCTACATTAAATCGTACACATTAAATCGTACAAATACTAACAAACCAGTCTTGTACAGTCACATAAGGAAGGAAGGAAATGTTTTACCCATTTTATTTTATTACTTGTGAGAAAGCCTACATTAAATCGTACACATTAAATCGTACAAATACTAACAAACCAGTCTTGTACAGTCACATAAGGAAGGAAGGAAATGTTTTACCCATTTTATTTTATTACTTGTGAGAAAGCCTACATTAAATCGTACAAATACTAACAAACCAGTCTTGTACAGTCACATAAGGAAGGAAGGAAATGTTTTACCCATTTTATTTTATTACTTGTGAGAAAGCCTACATTAAATCGTACAAATACTAACAAACCAGTCTTGTACAGTCACATAAGGAAGGAAGGAAATGTTTTACCCATTTTATTTTATTACTTGTGAGAAAGCCTACATTAAATCGTACAAATACTAACAAACCAGTCTTGTACAGTCACATAAGGAAGGAAGGAAATGTTTTACCCATTTTATTTTATTACTTGTGAGAAAGCCTACATTAAATCGTACACATTAAATCGTACAAATACTAACAAACCAGTCTTGTACAGTCACATAAGGAAGGAAGGAAATGTTTTACCCATTTTATTTTATTACTTGTGAGAAAGCCTACATTAAATCGTACACATTAAATCGTACAAATACTAACAAACCAGTCTTGTACAGTCACATAAGGAAGGAAGGAAATGTTTTACCCATTTTATTTTATTACTTGTGAGAAAGCCTACATTAAATCGTACACATTAAATCGTACAAATACTAACAAACCAGTCTTGTACAGTCACATAAGGAAGGAAGGAAATGTTTTACTCATTTTATTTTATTACTTGTGAGAAAGCCTACATTAAATCGTACAAATACTAACAAACCAGTCTTGTACAGTCACATAAGGAAGGAAGGAAATGTTTTACCCATTTTATTTTATTACTTGTGAGAAAGCCTACATTAAATCGTACACATTAAATCGTACAAATACTAACAAACCAGTCTTGTACAGTCACATAAGGAAGGAAGGAAATGTTTTACCCATTTTATTTTATTACTTGTGAGAAAGCCTACATTAAATCGTACACATTAAATCGTACAAATACTAACAAACCAGTCTTGTACAGTCACATAAGGAAGGAAGGAAATGTTTTACCCATTTTATTTTATTACTTGTGAGAAAGCCTACATTAAATCGTACACATTAAATCGTACAAATACTAACAAACCAGTCTTGTACAGTCACATAAGGAAGGAAGGAAATGTTTTACCCATTTTATTTTATTACTTGTGAGAAAGCCTACATTAAATCGTACACATTAAATCGTACAAATACTAACAAACCAGTCTTGTACAGTCACATAAGGAAGGAAGGAAATGTTTTACCCATTTTATTTTATTACTTGTGAGAAAGCCTACATTAAATCGTACACATTAAATCGTACAAATACTAACAAACCAGTCTTGTACAGTCACATAAGGAAAGAAGGAAATGTTTTACCCATTTTATTTCATTACTTGTGAGAAAGCCTACATTAAATCGTACACATTAAATCGTACAAATACTAACAAACCAGTCTTGTACAGTCACATAAGGAAGGAAGGAAATGTTTTACTCATTTTATTTTATTACTTGTGAGAAAGCCTACATTAAATCGTACAAATACTAACAAACCAGTCTTGTACAGTCACATAAGGAAGGAAGGAAATGTTTTACCCATTTTATTTTATTACTTGTGAGAAAGCCTACATTAAATCGTACAAATACTAACAAACCAGTCTTGTACAGTCACATAAGGAAGGAAGGAAATGTTTTACCCATTTTATTTTATTACTTGTGAGAAAGCCTACATTAAATCGTACACATTAAATCGTACAAATACTAACAAACCAGTCTTGTACAGTCACATAAGGAAGGAAGGAAATGTTTTACCCATTTTATTTTATTACTTGTGAGAAAGCCTACATTAAATCGTACACATTAAATCGTACAAATACTAACAAACCAGTCTTGTACAGTCACATAAGGAAGGAAGGAAATGTTTTACCCATTTTATTTTATTACTTGTGAGAAAGCCTACATTAAATCGTACACATTAAATCGTACAAATACTAACAAACCAGTCTTGTACAGTCACATAAGGAAGGAAGGAAATGTTTTACCCATTTTATTTTATTACTTGTGAGAAAGCCTACATTAAATCGTACAAATACTAACAAACCAGTCTTGTACAGTCACATAAGGAAGGAAGGAAATGTTTTACTCATTTTATTTTATTACTTGTGAGAAAGCCTACATTAAATCGTACACATTAAATCGTACAAATACTAACAAACCAGTCTTGTACAGTCACATAAGGAAGGAAGGAAATGTTTTACTCATTTTATTTTATTACTTGTGAGAAAGCCTACATTAAATCGTACACATTAAATCGTACAAATACTAACAAACCAGTCTTGTACAGTCACATAAGGAAGGAAGGAAATGTTTTACTCATTTTATTTTATTACTTGTGAGAAAGCCTACATTAAATCGTACAAATACTAACAAACCAGTCTTGTACAGTCACATAAGGAAGGAAGGAAATGTTTTACCCATTTTATTTTATTACTTGTGAGAAAGCCTACATTAAATCGTACACATTAAATCGTACAAATACTAACAAACCAGTCTTGTACAGTCACATAAGGAAGGAAGGAAATGTTTTACCCATTTTATTTTATTACTTGTGAGAAAGCCTACATTAAATCGTACACATTAAATCGTACAAATACTAACAAACCAGTCTTGTACAGTCACATAAGGAAGGAAGGAAATGTTTTACTCATTTTATTTTATTACTTGTGAGAAAGCCTACATTAAATCGTACACATTAAATCGTACAAATACTAACAAACCAGTCTTGTACAGTCACATAAGGAAGGAAGGAAATGTTTTACCCATTTTATTTTATTACTTGTGAGAAAGCCTACATTAAATCGTACACATTAAATCGTACAAATACTAACAAACCAGTCTTGTACAGTCACATAAGGAAGGAAGGAAATGTTTTACTCATTTTATTTTATTACTTGTGAGAAAGCCTACATTAAATCGTACACATTAAATCGTACAAATACTAACAAACCAGTCTTGTACAGTCACATAAGGAAGGAAGGAAATGTTTTACCCATTTTATTTTATTACTTGTGAGAAAGCCTACATTAAATCGTACACATTAAATCGTACAAATACTAACAAACCAGTCTTGTACAGTCACATAAGGAAGGAAGGAAATGTTTTACTCATTTTATTTTATTACTTGTGAGAAAGCCTACATTAAATCGTACACATTAAATCGTACAAATACTAACAAACCAGTCTTGTACAGTCACATAAGGAAGGAAGGAAATGTTTTACCCATTTTATTTTATTACTTGTGAGAAAGCCTACATTAAATCGTACACATTAAATCGTACAAATACTAACAAACCAGTCTTGTACAGTCACATAAGGAAGGAAGGAAATGTTTTACTCATTTTATTTTATTACTTGTGAGAAAGCCTACATTAAATCGTACACATTAAATCGTACAAATACTAACAAACCAGTCTTGTACAGTCACATAAGGAAGGAAGGAAATGTTTTACCCATTTTATTTTATTACTTGTGAGAAAGCCTACATTAAATCGTACACATTAAATCGTACAAATACTAACAAACCAGTCTTGTACAGTCACATAAGGAAGGAAGGAAATGTTTTACTCATTTTATTTTATTACTTGTGAGAAAGCCTACATTAAATCGTACAAATACTAACAAACCAGTCTTGTACAGTCACATAAGGAAGGAAGGAAATGTTTTACCCATTTTATTTTATTACTTGTGAGAAAGCCTACATTAAATCGTACACATTAAATCGTACAAATACTAACAAACCAGTCTTGTACAGTCACATAAGGAAGGAAGGAAATGTTTTACTCATTTTATTTTATTACTTGTGAGAAAGCCTACATTAAATCGTACACATTAAATCGTACAAATACTAACAAACCAGTCTTGTACAGTCACATAAGGAAGGAAGGAAATGTTTTACCCATTTTATTTTATTACTTGTGAGAAAGCCTACATTAAATCGTACAAATACTAACAAACCAGTCTTGTACAGTCACATAAGGAAGGAAGGAAATGTTTTACTCATTTTATTTTATTACTTGTGAGAAAGCCTACATTAAATCGTACAAATACTAACAAACCAGTCTTGTACAGTCACATAAGGAAGGAAGGAAATGTTTTACCCATTTTATTTTATTACTTGTGAGAAAGCCTACATTAAATCGTACACATTAAATCGTACAAATACTAACAAACCAGTCTTGTACAGTCACATAAGGAAGGAAGGAAATGTTTTACCCATTTTATTTTATTACTTGTGAGAAAGCCTACATTAAATCGTACACATTAAATCGTACAAATACTAACAAACCAGTCTTGTACAGTCACATAAGGAAGGAAGGAAATGTTTTACTCATTTTATTTTATTACTTGTGAGAAAGCCTACATTAAATCGTACAAATACTAACAAACCAGTCTTGTACAGTCACATAAGGAAGGAAGGAAATGTTTTACTCATTTTATTTTATTACTTGTGAGAAAGCCTACATTAAATCGTACACATTAAATCGTACAAATACTAACAAACCAGTCTTGTACAGTCACATAAGGAAGGAAGGAAATGTTTTACTCATTTTATTTTATTACTTGTGAGAAAGCCTACATTAAATCGTACAAATACTAACAAACCAGTCTTGTACAGTCACATAAGGAAGGAAGGAAATGTTTTACCCATTTTATTTTATTACTTGTGAGAAAGCCTACATTAAATCGTACACATTAAATCGTACAAATACTAACAAACCAGTCTTGTACAGTCACATAAGGAAGGAAGGAAATGTTTTACTCATTTTATTTTATTACTTGTGAGAAAGCCTACATTAAATCGTACAAATACTAACAAACCAGTCTTGTACAGTCACATAAGGAAGGAAGGAAATGTTTTACCCATTTTATTTTATTACTTGTGAGAAAGCCTACATTAAATCGTACACATTAAATCGTACAAATACTAACAAACCAGTCTTGTACAGTCACATAAGGAAGGAAGGAAATGTTTTACCCATTTTATTTTATTACTTGTGAGAAAGCCTACATTAAATCGTACACATTAAATCGTACAAATACTAACAAACCAGTCTTGTACAGTCACATAAGGAAGGAAGGAAATGTTTTACTCATTTTATTTTATTACTTGTGAGAAAGCCTACATTAAATCGTACACATTAAATCGTACAAATACTAACAAACCAGTCTTGTACAGTCACATAAGGAAGGAAGGAAATGTTTTACCCATTTTATTTTATTACTTGTGAGAAAGCCTACATTAAATCGTACACATTAAATCGTACAAATACTAACAAACCAGTCTTGTACAGTCACATAAGGAAGGAAGGAAATGTTTTACCCATTTTATTTTATTACTTGTGAGAAAGCCTACATTAAATCGTACACATTAAATCGTACAAATACTAACAAACCAGTCTTGTACAGTCACATAAGGAAGGAAGGAAATGTTTTACTCATTTTATTTTATTACTTGTGAGAAAGCCTACATTAAATCGTACACATTAAATCGTACAAATACTAACAAACCAGTCTTGTACAGTCACATAAGGAAGGAAGGAAATGTTTTACCCATTTTATTTTATTACTTGTGAGAAAGCCTACATTAAATCGTACACATTAAATCGTACAAATACTAACAAACCAGTCTTGTACAGTCACATAAGGAAGGAAGGAAATGTTTTACCCATTTTATTTTATTACTTGTGAGAAAGCCTACATTAAATCGTACACATTAAATCGTACAAATACTAACAAACCAGTCTTGTACAGTCACATAAGGAAGGAAGGAAATGTTTTACTCATTTTATTTTATTACTTGTGAGAAAGCCTACATTAAATCGTACAAATACTAACAAACCAGTCTTGTACAGTCACATAAGGAAGGAAGGAAATGTTTTACCCATTTTATTTTATTACTTGTGAGAAAGCCTACATTAAATCGTACAAATACTAACAAACCAGTCTTGTACAGTCACATAAGGAAGGAAGGAAATGTTTTACCCATTTTATTTTATTACTTGTGAGAAAGCCTACATTAAATCGTACACATTAAATCGTACAAATACTAACAAACCAGTCTTGTACAGTCACATAAGGAAGGAAGGAAATGTTTTACCCATTTTATTTTATTACTTGTGAGAAAGCCTACATTAAATCGTACACATTAAATCGTACAAATACTAACAAACCAGTCTTGTACAGTCACATAAGGAAGGAAGGAAATGTTTTACCCATTTTATTTTATTACTTGTGAGAAGCCTACATTAAATCGTACACATTAAATCGTACAAATACTAACAAACCAGTCTTGTACAGTCACATAAGGAAAGAAGGAAATGTTTTACCCATTTTATTTTATTACTTGTGAGAAAGCCTACATTAAATCGTACACATTAAATCGTACAAATACTAACAAACCAGTCTTGTACAGTCACATAAGGAAGGAAGGAAATGTTTAACTCATTTTATTTACGGTTATATGACGTCGGACATTTGGTTATGGACCACACAGATATTAAGAGGAAACCCGCTGTTGCCACTTCATGGGCTACTCTTTTTGATTATTAGATCTTTATATGTACCATCCCACAGACAGGATAACACATACCATGACCTTTGATATATCAGTTGTGGTGCACTGGCTGAAATGAGAACTAGCCCAATGGGCCTGAACAGTCCCATATGTTCCCCTTGTTACAACTCAACTACAAAGGATGTGTTGTAACTTACAGCTACATTTTACAGTAATTTCGTCAATATTTACATAATTGGGTTACAAACAAAAAAACCCCCACAAACAACCATCTTAAGAAGTTTTCATGTATGTTGAAAATCATCTGCTAGTCTCCCAAATGTTTAGACAAGAGAGTAAATCAATAGCAATATTGGACATTCAGGAAAAATGGCAGGCATTACTCCATTAGGCGGTCTGCTTGAGAAAAGTTAAAAGTTTGTTTTGTACAGTGACGTCACTAGAGCACATCAATGAATTGACGAACAGATTTCAAACGTGATTATTGTGACACGTGGAAGAAACCTGCTACATTTTCCCATTACATGTGTGGACTTTCCTACAGACGGGACAGCATATACAATGCCCATTGATGTACCAGTTATAGGGCACTGGTTGACACTGGTAAAACCCCAAATCAGAATGGGTCCACTAAGGTTTGATCCTGCGACCAAGCACCCTGTAGTGAGCACTGCTGACTGAGACGGACTTCAGAAATAAAACGGTTGAATGTCGCATAACAGAACGAGGCTGAAGCTTCTTGCTCAACATTTAACAAATGTCCTCATCCTGGCTAGCGATTTTCAAAGAAATCTTAGCTCTACGAAATCGTAAAACCATCGCAGGTTCCGATGTCACTACAGAACATCATAGTTACCTCATAGCTTATGATAGTTTTACGATTTTGTAGGCTAAGATTGCTTCAAAAATATGGGCCCCGATCCTTATGTCAGTCCAGCTCCAGTGATCAAGTGATACTATTTACATACTTGACATTTACATACTTGACAGTCTAATGACCTGTGTAAACAATTACTCATGTAATGCATCCTACACAGATCCAATCATGAACAAGGCGGCACAGAATATGATAAAGACTGCTATCAAATGTAAATTATAACACCATATTATCCATTTCTGTGCTACACTAGAGGGATTTGGAAGTTGAATAATGTAGAAAAGCAATCGATTCAGTATACATAATAAATAATACTGAATAGATGGTTAACACACCCACACATATATAAACAAAGATGAAAAGAAAATCCAGAAAAATGTGCAGGGTCTTAAACAGTGAGGATCAGTGTGTGCACTTCATCAAAGAGCAATGTTGTTCTTGTTTAACACCACTAGAGCACATTGATTGTTAATCATCGGCCAGTGGATTTCAACCATTTAGTGATTCTCACATATAGTCTTAGAAAGATAACCCACTACATTTTTTCCATTGGTAGCAAGGGATCTTTTATATGCACCATCCCACAGACAGGATAGCACATGCCATGGCCTATTGTGGTGCACTAGCTGGAACGAAAAAATAGCTCAATGGGCCCACCGAAGGGAATTGATCCCAAACTGACTGCGCATCAAGTGAGTGCTCTACCACTGGACTACGTCCCATCCCCTCATTAAAGAACAAAGACCAAGTTTTAGAGTAGCACGGAAATCATAAAAACTGTTTTTCGTCTATTAATATGCTACTGGTGTTACAGAAAGATGCATTTGTTTATAGTTGAATCTTTCTACTTTCTTTCTTGCACTGAACACCATATTAATAATGTCTGATTAATTAGAAATGAGAAAACAAAAGAAGCAACAATCAATACAAAACACCTGCGTTCACCTGTTGTACAAATATTTAATGAGTTTGTTAACAGGATGTTTTTCTTAGTTGTCTAGATGTTTAGACCTGTTTGTCTCAACCACAGTCTGTAGACCAGTACCAGTCTACAACTGTGAACAACATACTCAGTAGTATTTACTTACACACAATGAAATATGATTGACAAATTTGGCCGGAATCTTGAAAAGTGGTCCGCGTCATTTTATGAAAAGAAAAAGTTGTAAAATGCTGACCCTGAACAATACTCCTGATGAATAATTTATATCCATCTTTATCTCTTAGTAAGTCGATGTGCAATCAGAATTTGCAATTATTTTATGGGAGTATTTAAAAAAAATACCTTTTTTTTTTTTTTTTTTTAAATTAGAATATAAACTATAAGCTAAACATTTCCCACATCAAATTCTATTTAATAGCATGGAGAGAGCAGATGGTTTATACATTCATTTCCATCTAACAGAGCATAGACTTTCTTGATTTTAGCAAATTCTAAGGCAAATGAAGCCTGATCTGCAAAGCCATAGTTACAAAAATAATTGTATTTAATATTGCACACTTAGCCAATCACAACTGTAAAACATTATTTCTAATTCAGACCTTTTTCATGGGTTTGCTGTATACATTTGGTAAATAATATTTAAAAAGAGAGTTTTTCTGGCTTGAAACTATGAGGTTAAGAGCAATGGATCTGATATTTCCATTTCTAAAACATAACATCATCTGCCTTCATCTTCCAGTACAAAATTAAACTTATCAATCTGTCGACATTGAAGCCAACTTTCATTGACAGTCTGTTGCTGATGTCTGTTTCCACACGATGCTTTTCCTATTTCAAGAACCTGAACGTTTTCGAACACAACACTTTGCTCTTTTCAAATACAACATTTTCATTTATAATTTTCAAACCCATTTATACATTTTAATTTAATGTCCAGATCACACCCTTTCAAATAGCTCATCCCTTCATCAAACGAGCGTCTCGTGCCTGTTTGGCAACAGTTTGACGACCACCGCCTCATCCTGCAACAAGGCCCCATCACAGACGATGGTGTTTCCATTTATTTCTGGCCCCGGTTTGCACAACTTGTCTGTCTGCGTCCCCAGCACGCTTTCCATGTAGACCTTGTTCTGGAAGGACGGCGAGTGGAACCGGTCGCGGGACACGAACTCGTAATAGTAGTGTCTGAGGTCGGCCTCCTCCTTCTCGCGCCGCACGTACTTCACCATGAGCACGACCAGACTGAACGAGTAGAAGAAGAGCACCACCACAATGTACATCAGCGCGTTGACTGACGTGCGGCTGAGGTGGCCGGGGGGCATCGTCACGGACGAGTTGTCCAGGCCAGTCGGGGTCACCGCGGTCAGCAGGCTGACTAGAGTCAGGTCGGGGAGGGAGCTCATGTTGGTTAGGTTGCTCTCACTCACTGGCTGCACTAGTTTCATGATGGTAATCACTCAAACTTCACAAATAGGAGGGCTCGAAATTGTCCCGAACTGATGATGCTTAGGATGATGTTGATAATGGTAAAAGAGTTCAACTGCAGATGGTTCAAATATGTTCTGACTGAATGATTAGTATGACTTTAATAATGGTAAGAGTTCAACTGCAGATGGTTCAAATATGTTCTGACTGAATGATTAGTATAACTTTAATAATGGTAAGTGTTCAACTGCAGATGGTTCAAATATGTTCTGACTGAATGATTAGTATAACTTTAATAATGGTAAGAGTTCAACTGCAGATGGTTCAAATATGTTCTGACTGAATGATTAGTATGACTTTAATAATGGTAAAACAGCTAAAAGTTCTGTTGGTTCCAATATATCCTGATTTAATAATACAGATGAATTTAATAGCGTTAAATAATTAAAGTGCCAAAAGACCTAATAATGGTAAAGAGATGACATGTAAAGATGGTCACTCAAACATGTCATCATGATTGGTGTAATAAAGTTAAACAGAAGGATGCTGGTTCAATGTCGTGAACTGAAACTTAACATGGTCTTAATAATACCCCTGAATATACTGCACAAATCCTGCATTATACTTTATTTCTTTATAATTAAGTGCAAGGTCAACCAAAGAAATTCTAAGTTTTACTGCATTCTCTATCCAATCATTAATAAAGAATGACATCCACTCTCCGTTTCTGCCTAATCCATATGTCATTAGTTTTATTTGAAGAGGACTATTTGGCGAAATTAGATGGTGAAAAAACCCTAAGCTTGGAGTTCTGTAAATATTTTCCCAAACACCGCTAATCAGCAATCATGACAGCAGCAGCCTGCCAGAAAGAGCCGCCTCCAACACACGCTAACGAGCAGGCAGGATTAGGACACAAGATGTCCACTGAATGAGGTGCTCGGATCCTAGCCTAATGAATTCTTCCCAGCTGGAAACAATTTGACACTGATGGATATCCATTTCATGTCATCTTGACTAACTACTTGTACAGCCGGCATCATTATGGATTGGTTTGCGGTCCACTGTGCGACTGGTCATCTATTGGAAGCCAGATCAAACAATAGGAGGTGTGGTCTTCAGCTGGTAACAAGGTGATCACATTTTCTGCTGCAACAGACTGTACGTCATCCAAACAACCAGCAAAAACACAAACGTCACATGTTGGTGATGAAAGCCATCATTCTGGGTTTCCTGAAGGATAAAAATAAACAAAACATTATGAATTTCAACTCAATTTAACTTAACAAATAATCCTCAGTTTACGCATTGCTTAATACAAGTTCTTTAATTATGGTCTGTCACCAAGTAAATATTTCACATGACAAGGATTACAAAGTAATCTATCATTGGCACATCTTTAAGTGTATTTTTAAAACAATAACTATTGACACTGAAGTACAATCCTTTTTAGCAACACAGAAAACATGTACGAACAAAGTGTATACATATATACTCTTCAAAAGAAGAAACGCAAAACCACATTGTCGTAACATTTGGAGAATTGATTTAATTATTGAATGGTGAGTCCGATAATTACCAAATGTTGCAGGATTGTTCACAATTCACTCTAGTCCATTGTGAGTAAGTGATAGGACACACCACCAAGGTCAAGGTCATCTGGAGTCAATACCGGGTGTGGCCTCCGCGTGTGTTGACAACTGCCTGGCACCGCCTGCCCATTGAAGCAACCAGAGTACGGATGACGTCCCGGGGGATGGTGGCCCACTCGGCCTGCAAGGCTGCTGCCAGCTCGGGCAGGGTCTGGGGCTGTGTTTGTCGCTGTCGGAGGCGTCGGTCCAACTCGTCCCATAGATGCTCAATTGGGTTCAAATCCGGTGATATCGATGGCCAAGGAAGGACATTAATGTTGTTGTTCTGTAGGAAAGCCGTTGTGAGACGTGCTGTGTGAGGCCTAGCGTTGTCATGTTGGAACACTGCGTTGGCGTTGGCCATAACTGGAACGATGTGTGGCCGGAGGATCTGGTCAATGTAGCCCTGTGCATTCAGGTTGCCCTGCACGTGGACCAGGTCAGTTCTGCCAGTGTGTGAGATGGCTGCCCACACCATGACACTACCCCCGCCGAATCTGTCCACTTCCTGCACGCAGTTTGCCGCATAACGTTCACCACGACGCCTATACACGCGACATCTTCCATCATGACGTCGGAGCAGAAATCGGGACTCGTCACTGAACCACACCTGTCTCCATCGCAGTTGAGGCCATTGTCGATGAATCTGGCACCACTGCAGTCGGAGTCGACGGTGTTGTGGTGTTAAGATGACACCTCGAACTGGACGTCTGGCACGAATTCCTACCTCACGTAGGCGGTTCCGTACGGTCTGGTCGGATATCCTGCGCAAACCTGGTATTGCTGCGGCTGTGGAGGTGGCAGTAGTCAATCGTTCCCGAAGGTGGCGTACCCGGATGTAGCGGTCCTGCCCGGGGGTAGTGACCCGTGGTCGACCGGATCTAGGGAGGTCACGTGTTGACCCATGTTGCTGGTAACGGTCCCACAGTCTGGAGATGGTGCTTGGGGACACATGGAATGCCCTGGCAACGGCCGTTCTGGATTCGCCTGCGTCTAGTCGGCCGATGGCATTGTTTCTCTGCGGTTCACTGAGACGTGGCATGTCCTGGATTGTCAACTGTCGGCCAGATACAGAGGCCAGGCAAGCGAACACCCTGCACTTTTATACTGTCGGTGTTCATGTTGCACGTGCAGACAACGCACGTGCAGTGGTGACATGGTTTGCACGTGGCTGCGTTTTTGCGAATATTCACATTTTGGAACTTTATTGTACAGTAGCTGCGTTTTATCGAATGTAACCGTGGGAATGTGTTTGGGACATGCAATGACCTTATATTCACAAAGCATGAACCGGTAGGAAACATAAAATCGGAGTTATAACCCATTTGTACCCTTTTGCGTTTCTTTTTTTGAACAGTATATTATATTGTATGATGTAGGGGGAAAAAATGCACAAACAAAACAAACCCACTAAGAAATAATGATTCATAATGACTTTATTTTAATTTAAAAGTTCTAAAGAAAACTATGTAAAATAAATCTTCAATTTTAGCTTCCTAATCAGGGCTAACTTTGAGTGATTTGTCAATTTTTACATGAAATTATTTTGCAAAATTAAATTAAAATTCACCAAGTACTTTTAAAAATTCTCAATTGGTGAATTTTGCAAGTACCAGAGCTAGCCCTGCTAATTAACATTACTTTCAAGATGCTAACCCCCCAAACCCCCCCGCCCCCCAAACCTCACCATAAAACCCACAAAAAACCCACCCAAACAAACATCAACAACTCTAATACAATTTCAAATTCAAACCTACAAATACAATAAAACATATATTCAAATACAGATATCACATATGTCCATCTACTAGACAGATGTCATATATATTCAAATACAAATTCTCAAACACAAATCATGAATATCAAAAACAAATATTTCCAAATAAAATCTTCAAATTAAAATAACTTACACGAAATACATTGCATTATAAACAGTATAGGTTCCACATCAGAAGTAGCCACAATAATTTGACGAGTCTTAGTGCGTGTGGGTTGTATGACTGGGAAATTAAAATGTCATTTGTAATAATTCAAGTTTTTTCTGTATCCATTATCTCATGTCAAAATGTATTTAACAAAATAATTTCCCGTGTGGAGACACAAAATCAATACTGGTTTTCTTTGTGCACTGTTACAAGATCTGTAAGAGTGAGGTTTTCCTACAAATGAATCTTGGTGGCCACAATGGAGGCCACAATCGTCACGGCAACTTAGAGAAAGAAATCAATGTTACTTTAATCAGTGCATTACTCAACGCTTCAGACTGTGTGTAACTGAGTTAATATTCTACAAGAACCACGATCCACTGCTGTAATAAAAATACCAAGTCAACATAGCTAGATTCTCATACGAAATCAATTCCCTGTGGTGATATTGTGAGCATATTTTAATATAAATATCAATTCCCTTTGGTGATATTGTGAGCATATTTTAATGTAAATGGTAATATGCAGAATACAGAAAGAATGAGAAAAGACTGTTACCCACACAGTTTTTACAAATAGTTCACATAATATAAATAAATGTTTTAAATTACTAACATTCGTAATCCTTCACTAATAATATAGTTCAATATTCACTGAACACAATGACCAGAATATGAAAATTGTAATTAACTATATACAGTGAAAATTGGACTTGGAACAAACCGAAATCCCGTCAAAACTGGCCAAGTTTTATGGTAGAATTTTCTAAATTCTTAAATGCGACACTGTCTAAATCAGATAAATATTAGGTCACCAGCATGATCCAGTTTAGATGGTTTTCAATGTACTAACATTTGTTTGTATCTGTGATTTCTAGTCATTTAATTAGCAAAATAGGTTATCTCATAATGTAAAAAAAGTATTGAAACAGTTTTACATGAAAAGAAACAAAGTTTAAAAAAAGAGAAAGAAACCGAGAGCTCAATCTCATAACCTTTAGAATTTGTTGGGTTTCTAAAATGGTATTTCTTGCAGATTAAACTGGCTAAAGTTATTAAAGCCAGTAAGTCTGTGACAATCTGAGATTTTCAATCCTTTCACGACTAAATCCAGCAGCAGGAAGGACTGGCAGGCGACAAATCCCCCAATCGGAGAAAAGCACTAACACACCGACTGATTCGTAACGTCAAATGATTCTCAACGCCGATTGATTCTTAACACAAATCAACAAGACCTCAGAAAACGCAAGTCAAAGTAAGCGGATGAAAACACTTAGTAATACTTAGTAACATCAAAAACTAATGCTAATAGCTAAATCATTATTTCCATGGTAACAAGTTTTGGTTTATGGTTAGAGTAATTATTTAATACTTTGTAATTTACTGAAGTGTATCGACAATTAAATGAGATTTGCTACTCTAATGATTTTTCATTACACTGCAAGGGTTGAAATTACATTTGTTTGCAACCCACACTATGTATGTATACATGTATGTATGTACAATTTTATTAAATTTAATAGTTAAAAAAGTTTGATTGGTGGGGTGTGGGGTGGGGTGTGTGGGGTGTGGGGTGGGGGGTGGGGGTGGAGCTTAGCCCTCTTATCATATACATCTATATTCTTCATGCAAAACAGACCCATTCCATGACATCAGCCCATGTGGAATAAATCTGTCTTGCATGGGCTATGACGTCACTGAATTTAACATGGGGAGTATTATGGCATCGGTAATATACGACATCACATCAATGCAAGTTGGTTAGTTTTAGATTGATATTTTGTTATTAAAACCTTCATTATAAAAGCTATCTTGTTAATTAATAGTGTTAAATTTTATTTAACACGTGAAACAGACGCGGAAAATATGATAGTGTAGATTATTTATAATGAACAGTCAAATAAAGAAGTTACGTTTTCAGCCATCTTTATTTGTTCGTGCAAAATAATGGTTTATTTATCGAATGGATGGAAGAAAAAGATTCCATCATATGCGGTCATGTGGGATAGAAAAAGTACACCCTCGATGGTGGAAATTTCCACCACATTTGGTGTACTTTTTTCTATTCCACATGACAGCACATGATGGGAGTCTATTATTATAGACCAAGTGTCAAAATAACTGAGTATTAGACAGCAAACAGCAGTGTGTTGACCTTTGATTGACACCAATGACTGATGATTTTCACTTGTTCTTTGTCAGTGTGTGTATCCACGTTTGGTGGGTCGGACACCGTTCTTGAGAAAACACCGCCATCCAACCAATACCTATGATGTTTTGTATTCTGAAAACACCGCCATCGAACCAATACCTATAACGTTTTGTATTCTGAAAACACCGCCATCGAACCAATACCTATAACGTTTTGTATTCTGAAAACACCGCCATCGAACCAATACCTATAATGTTTTGTATTCTGAAAACACCGCCATCGAACCAATACCTATAACGTTTTGTATTCTGAAAACACCGCCATCGAACCAATACCTATAACGTTTTGTATTCTGAAAACACCGCCATCGAACCAATACCTATAATGTTTTGTATTCTGAAAACACCGCCATCGAACCAATACCTATAACGTTTTGTATTCTGAAAACACCGCCATTGAACCAATACCTATAACATTTTGTATTCTGAAAACACCGCCATCAAACACCTATAATGTTTTGTATTCTGAAAACACTGTCATCGAACCAAGACCTATAATGTTTTGTATTCTGAAAACACCGCCATCGAACAAAGACCTATAATGTTTTGTATTCTGAAAACACTGCCATCGAACCAACACCTATAATGTTTTGTATTTTGAAAACACCGCCATCGAACCAACACCTATAATGTTTTGTATTCTGAAAACACCGCCATCGAACCAACACCTATAATGTTTTGTATTCTGAAAACACCGCCATCGAACCAACACCTATAATGTTTTGTATTCTGAAAACACTCATCGAACCAAGACCTATGTTTTGTATTCTGAAAACACCGCCATCGAACAAAGACCTATAATGTTTTGTATTCTGAAAACACTGCCATCGAACCAACACCTATAATGTTTTGTATTCTGAAAACACCGCCATCGAACCAACAGCTATAATGTTTTGTATTCTGAAAACACCGCCATCGACCCAACACCTATAATGTTTTGTATTCTGAAAACACCGCCATCGACCCAACACCTATAATGTTTTGTATTCTGAAAACACCGCCATCGAACCAACACCTATAATGTTTTGTATTCTGAAAACACCGCCATCGAACCAACACCTATAATGTTTTGTATTCTGAAAACACCGCCATCGAACCAATACCTATATTGTTTTGTATTCTGAAAACACCGCCATCGAACCAATACCTATAATGTTTTGTATTCTGAAAACACCGCCATCGAACCAATACCTATAATGTTTTGTATTCTGAAAACACCGCCATCGAACCAATACCTATAATATGTTTTGTATTCTGAAAACACTGTCATCGAACCAATACCTATATTGTTTTGTATTCTGAAAACACCGCCATCGAACCAATACCTATAATGTTTTGTATTCTGAAAACACCGTCATCGAACCAATACCTATAATGTTTTGTATTCTGAAAACACCACCATCGAACCAATACCTATAATGTTTTGTATTCTGCAACATTTACAGACTGCAAACTTAACTTAGTCCAGAGTAATGTATTCCAATCAAAATACCATTATCTCAGCTTTTAAAATGAAAATTTAAATTAATTATATGAAAAAAATATAGAAAGGTAATAAACCAATAAATATGGTTATTAACTGATACCAAATTTAGCAGGTAATAACTTGTCTAGGAAATCACATAAAATATTTTTGTTTCGCATTGCTTTGGTAAAACAACTTTCAAATACTCTGATTAAGGCACAAAAACAACTTTCAATTTGACTCGTAAAATAATCTAAAGTGACTAAAGCTGCAGTAAATGTCTTATTGATCAATCGATGTTGGCAAACATTTTCTTATTCCTTGAACGAACCAAACATTAGTGCATTCTTACATCAAACGTAAGCTGATTAACTTAACTGATTAAAGATATTCCTACTTAACTGTGTCAATAAGGACGTTTCAGATTAAAACCCGGTGCACTGGTTAAAATATTAAAGTCCATGTGTGGCTGTTTCACGTGCCACGAGTCAGCAATATTAACATCACATGTGGCCAGCCCCATGTGTCACGAGTCAGCAATATTAACATCACATGTGGCCGTCCCCATGTGCCATGAGTCAGCAATATTAACATCACATGTGGCCGGCCCCATGTGCCACGAGTCAGCAATATTAACATCACATGTGGCCCCATGACTTATTATCAATGTTACAGGCATCATCTGTCTGATTTCTATCTCATCTTAGCTTTCTTCACAAAATACATTAAATTTCAAATTCAGTAAAATTAACTTTATTTGACTGCAGTATAGAATTCTATCATTTCAGTGTTTAGTTTTAAGTGGGTATTACCGTACATCTCTGTTCAAGAAGCAGATTCGAATCCCACTAGAGCAGGTTTCTATCAGTTGTTCTAGCTGCAAACATCATAATTCATGTTGGTGGGATCATATTTGGATGTTCCATAACAATTTAAAGTGTATTTCAAATATCTGAGACCTTTTGAAACAATTTAGCCCAGAGGGTCAAATACATTGGCCATACTGAAAACTAAAATGATTTCCACTTCTCACTTAACAAGTGAGTTAGAATCATGAATAACAGATCTATTTCCATTACAGTGAAGGTATTAAATCGTCTTGTGTGGTTATTTTTAATAAGAGATCCATTTCCATTACAGTGAGAGTGTCAAATCTTCTTGTGGGGTTATTTTTGTAATTTGAGATCATCTTCACATTCAAATCCAGGATGGCCACTGTCCACCATACTCAGTCTGATAATTGGAAAATGCTGAAGCTCTTAAAATATTTTGGCTAAATCATCTATGAGGTGTCTGTTTGCACTAAAAGGAGGATGCACAATCTTTTGCAAGTTTATTTTGACAATCATAGGTCACCTTGATCTTCAAATCCAAACCAGCCTTTCTTCACTATATTTAACATTAGAACATGCTGGTATTTGGAATAGAATAACAAATGGAATGACATTTAAAAAAGAAGATGCATAATCGTTTAGTAGGTTCATTTTTGAAATTTAAGCTTGACTTGACACTCAAATCTAATATGAAGGGCACCCCCATGTTCAGTTTTAGTAAATATCACCGTTTTTCCCACACAAACATTAGCCATTTTCATCTGTATTAAATAAAACATAGCCATTTTCATCTGTATTAAATAAAACATTAGCCATTTTCATCTGTATTAAATAAAACATTAGCCATTTTCATCTGTATTAAATAAAACATTTCATCATTACTGCTAATGCACTTTCCAGTTGAATTTCAGCGTTAGATTCCTAGTAACACATGTGAAATAAATGAAGCAGTCAGACTAACAAGTAACATTAGATTAAATCATTATGTACATACTCCAAACTATGTGTAGAAAGCATTTGGATAATGGGTTAACCCCCCCCCCCCCCCCCCCCCCCCCCCATCATAAAAACATCCAACCAGAATGAAATTAATGACACAATTTAATATTTTGATTCTAAATGCATGTACCGGTACATATATTTCATCAAGAAAATAAAATTTCATACATATTGTCAATATAAATTAATGTCCTTCACAACACTTCTTCTGATAACTAGTACATGAACAAACACTAAATATGGAGAAAACAGATTTAAAAAAAAGAATACTAAATTTAAATATGTACCACATTTCTATTTGCATACAGAAGTGTTTCCTATGTAAATATTGACAGAAGCTATCCAGTGGTTTCATCAAGTCTCCGACCAGCCAAGAAAGCCGACAGTGGCACAATAATATACTGTTATACCAGTAACTGCTTGACAACGAAGAACTGCACAAACAGACCGCCACTCCAGTGTAAAGCTATGTTAACACAAGGCGTCTTTCTGTAGAAACCAATCTTTAATTCACATTAAATGCTCGCTGGTTACCAACAAAACACTGGCTTAAAGATTTACGTTAATATTTCTTGTCAACATTCAAAACATGCAGGTTGTGTAATTTTATATTTCTGAGAAACATTAGAAAATATTACAGAGCATGTATTCACAAGGAGTCTAACACTTCCAAAACCTTTGTAACACCACAAAAGTAATAAAACATAAACAAAACAGGGAGCCTAACAAAAGCAATAAATAATCAAACAGTAACACAAACAGAACAATCAAATGAACCATTAACATAAGCAACAAACATATGTATAATCCTTATAAACATTTAACACCAACAAAACTGAAACAGAATCAGACACAAACCAAAAATATTACACATACAAAACTACACTGTAACACTGCAGTATATTTTTAAGAAATTAAAATGAAGTCCAAAGCATTAAGAAAACCCAAGAAAATCACATTTTTAAAAAAAGAAAGAAGAAACCAAACCAAAAATATAACAAATCCATACCACAACATTGCAGCATAACAGTATATTTTTAGTAACTTAAAACAAAGTCCAACGCACTAAGAAAACCACATTTAAAAAGCAGAAAGAAGAAAAGCCCGAACAGTAAGAAATCGACCACATTGAGAAACAATCATTACTTAGACCAGAATATGAAAGAAGATAGTGAAAGACATCACAAAAGCATACCTCAACACGCAGTCAACTGTGTCTGCAGCAAACACATACACACAGATATCTATGGTATTTTAGTGTTTGTGACAAAAACGGCCATAGTTTGTGTCTGGCCACTTATCTCCTTACCGAACTCAGCTGATGAATCTCTAGTACTCGTGAGTTGTCAAAGACCAATTGATCAATGCGGCTCACACCACCACACAACACAGCACATTAAAGCTTTAACGCCATGATTCCACGCAGCAAGCAATGAATACAAATTGATGAATGCGGCTCACACCACCACACAACACAGCACATTAAAGCTTTAACGCCAGGATTCCACGCAGCAAGCAATGAATACAAATTAGGAAAGAAGCAGACAACTTAGGCCAAAGCAAGATGTCTGGACGTTACAGGGGACATGAGGAAGCTCTTGGGAAGACCAAGTCAATTGAATTTTTACACGTTATTAGCATATGATATAGTAGTGGTACAGTACCCAACTGAGGGGTGATGGTGAATGGATCAATACCCCACACCACTGATAGATCCTTTGAGATGAGTGCAAGTGCGAATAATTTTTACATGCTCATATACCACTAGAGTTTCGAGCATGTCCGTCCCGAGGCCTGTTTCTGGATTTGTCCCGGGACAGAAAAAAAATTAGCAGACAATTTTGAAATTTACATCCAAAAATTAAATAGTGGGCCTTTAAAATTTTGATGCGCATTTCTAATATAATTAATAAAGATAATTCTACTATTAAATTTAGTCGCTAGATTAGATCGGGTGGTCAAAATTAGATAAGATTGGTGGCCTGACTCGGGATGGAGGGGGGCAGGGATTAGAGTTGACAATGGGCCGAATTTTGAAAATAGCAATTAGTAAAAAAAGTTAATAGAATTTAAAAAAAAAAAAAAAAAAATTAAAAATTTACAAGCCAGAAATAAAAATAATTGACTGCTCGGTCGAATATTTATATAATTTGGAGTATTTTAGAAGGACAGTCCAAAAATAAATAAGAGAAAGAAGAGAGGATCGGACTATTTAATAGTATTAAAAAAAGAAAGTAATTTCGACAAACTTTTGAACGAAGGTCTAAAAGTTTTAAAGTCCGATCTATATGTCCACGTGAGTGGCCTCGTTAAGGCCGTTAGGGTGCACAGCTTGTAGGGACGAGATGGGTTGCATCCCGTCAAGAAAACCCCTATATTGACAGTCAATAGACGTTGAAGGTGTAGTGCTGTGCTGAAATACAGATCTTGAGAAGCCGGATCCATCTGAACGAGAGAGAAAATCAGACTAGGGTATAGTCCAGTCATCATGGGTTGGTATAGTGGTGCGGACGGGCCCCGACTCCGGAGGATACGAGATGGTATCACAATAAAACAAAGTAAAGTCTAGAAAAGAGCAGTAGGGGCCGACCCCGCTTCCTATTTCTTCTTAGAGTGGGGCAGTCAATCTTCCAGTGCTGCTAGGACAGGTTTGGACATGTAGAGACTAAACGCGAACAACCGTGGCGTTCTGCAGAATGGCCGTCATACGAGTCACGAAAAATACAAGTCAACATAGTCAGACGGAGAAATGACGTGGAGGCAAGGAATCTCGCTAAAAATGAATCCAACCTGGTGGTGCAGACTGTTAAAACGAGAAGCGTTCCAGCGTTCAATCAGTTCCAATGGCCGCATACATCCCAATAGAAAACTCCACTTCGTTGACAAAAACAACAAAAGTGAAGGATCCCCAAGTCGAGCCGTGAAAGCATGTGCAGTGTGCACAAACACGTCTTACTGCGACGACCTGCAGACTGGGAATGAAAGACTCTGACCAGTGTTACACATTTGGTTTGTGCTATATTAGTAAGTACTTTCACAGTACAGCAGTTATGGGTGTGCCCATCTTTCTATCTATTGGCTAAGTGTCAAAATAATCTGATGCTAAAGCAAACATAAATTTCAAATTTGCTAAGGTGTTGTTACAGATATTCCTTTCCTTTAAGTAGAAAAGATATATAACCGCAGGCCAGAGGCTAAAACAGGTATGGTGCCATACCCAAATGTTTGGCAGATTTGTTTTTTTTAAAGTTAACCTTTTGACAAAAATAATAACTCTTATGATTTGGTTAATCCTAACCCATCTTTTTCTGGGGAAGGCTCCCATACCCCCTGTTGACTGTGGTTGCATTTGATTCCATAGCACCATATCCAAAAACATTTCTAGCAGAAACATTACATCCTGACAGTGATACATGGGAGCATACTGTCAAGATCTTGTGAAAACGTCTTGCGTAGAAATTTTAGCTTGAATTTGTTATGTCATTCAGATTAGAACAGGTCATTTTCAACTGCCATTAACTAAAAAAACAATAAACTCAAAACACTATTTTAAAATTAATTTGCACATAACCAAAATATTGGGCCAAATTTACAACAGCTGTTTTTGTCTTTCACACATTTTACTACATGTCTTTACAATGCTTAAACACCTGCATTTAAGAAAAACAAAGGCTTTGTAAATTTGACACATTATCTTTCTAAAAGTACTTGACGAAGAACCATTCACATATATTTCTAATGGAGACAAGTTTTCATAAGGATTCATAAAAACAACCTTTAAAAAATCTGAAAATACTGTAACATTTTACAAGAAAACTTCCACACACAAACCTAATCATACTGTACCTTTAAGACACCAATGACTGGATAAGCAAGGAAGAAAATTCAAATGTTCAGCTAATTCCTAGACTGAAGTGAAGATTTTATCTCTGAATTAACTCAATTGCTCTGCCGCAGATTGAAGAGCTAGAAACACCAGCCAACTTTAGCCTGCTATTACCAGTAACTTGATCATTTAGCCTGCTATTACCAGTAACTTGATCATTTATCCTGCTATTACCAGTAACTTGATCATTTATCCTGCTATTACCAGTAACTTGATCATTTAGCCTGCTATTACCAGTAACTTGATCATTTATCCTGCTATTACCAGTAACTTGATCATTTATCCTGCTATTACCAGTAACTTGATCATTTATCCTGCTATTACCAGTAACTTGATCATTTATCCTGCTATTACCAGTAACTTGATCATTTATCCTGCTATTACCAGTAACTTGATCATTTATCCTGCTATTACCAGTAACTTGATCATTTATCCTGCTATTACCAGTAACTTGATCATTTATCCTGCTATTACCAGTAACTTGATCATTTATCCTGCTATTACCAGTAACTTGATCATTTATCCTGCTATTACCAGTAACTTGATCATTTATCCTGCTATTACCAGTAACTTGATCATTTAGCCTGCTATTACCAGTAACTTGATCATTTATCCTGCTATTACCAGTAACTTGATCATTTATCCTGCTATTACCAGTAACTTGATCATTTATCAGCATGAACACTAATACGAGCTCTAAAAATAACAACAGCATCTATGGAAGAGTTCTGCAGAGAAAGAAAGAAAAAAATGTCTTAAATATATTCACTCTTGAAAAAACAACAACACAGCGTCTTTAGCCGATACTAGTGATCAATATGGAACTGATTAAACCTGAAACTGGATTGAGAGTTAACAGCGCCTGTGGCTACCTAACGTCTCCAGCAGGTCATCACTGGCTGAGCTGTGTGTCGAAAGGTTCAACTTGAGACCAGCACTCCTGGCTGACTTCAAGTAATAAGAAACTCAATGTAGAATGGCTCCTTCAAATCACCTGTCAATCACCAACACAAGTCTCAGAGCTGACAAGTGTAGCGGGAAGAACGGTTGTCTGACAACCTCCAAATTACCTGCCGCCTTTAGTACCCATGGTGACCATGTGGCTCGTATTTCAGTGAAATGATTGTAATGTAATTTAGTCCAGTGCTGATTTACAAGTAACACCCAGACATGCTGTTGTAGGCACTTAACTGATATGTAAGGTTCCATGTTACATTTATATAAGATATCTATATAATACAAAGTATTACATTTAGAAGAGACCTACATATACAAAGTATTACATTGATAAGAGACATATATGTGTGTGTGTGTGTGTGTGTGTGTGTGTATGTGTGTGTGTGTGTGTATGTGTGTGTATGTGTATGTGTGTATGTGTGTGTGTGTGTGTGTGTGTGTGTGTGTGTGTGTGTGTGTATGTGTGTGTGTGTATACGTTTAAAGAGACCTTTATATACCGATATGTACACATATACGTTTAAATAGAAGGAAGATTAGAGAAAAAGATGGGATGAGGCTGGAAAGTATGTTTGCCTTTGTCCTCTAAAGACAGGTGGCTGCATAATACAGGCAAATTTGTTAGATTTCAAAGAAAATATGTCCTCTTAAAACAGGTGGCTGCTTAATATAGGTTAGTTTGTCAACTAATTTGAGAATAAAATGTCCTCCAAGACAGGTAGCTGCATAATACAGGCCAGTTTGTCAGATGATGACAGAATAAAACATGTCCTCTTAACACAGGTGTCTGCTTATTCACTTTGAGCTCAAACCAACTCCTTCAAGAAGCTGCCTGAACTGCTCCAGACTTTGATAATCATGGCAAAATTCTGTTGTATAAACCCATAAATAATAGACTTACATCCAGGATTAATAATAGACTTACACCCAGGATTTAATAGACTTCAATCCTGGATTAATAATAGACTTCCATCCAGGATTAATAATAGATTTACACCCAGGATTAATAATATACTTACACCCAGGATTAATAATAGACCCAATCCAGGATTAATACTAGACTTCCATTCAGGATTAATAATAGACTTCCATCCAGGATTAATAACAGACTTCCATCCAGGATTAATAACAGACTTCCATCCAGGATTAATAATAGACTTATACCCAGGATAAACAAAGTAAATACACAACAGCTAGACATTAAAGTTATTAATGAAAAACTGAAATGTCAATACAGGCTAGTTGGAGTAATATTTAATAACTTTCCCGAAACAAATGGCAAGCTTCTAAAGTTCTAACGTACAATTTGAGGAACATTGCACAGGCAGACTCTACCCTATATAACAAGAATCTATACTCATCAGCTGCACATTGAAACTGGCACACATCAGGCCTATCACTCCCACAAACAAAATACATGTACATTGTTCTGTACAAACACACACAATTCTGATGGGTGTATACCCACCTTATCAAATCACATAGACGACAACAGTAACATATGTGGCAAAAACTGTAAGTTCAACATTTCAATCAACATATACATTATACACAATGGAAATAAATATTACCACCCTCGCCCTTAAAATAAATTGGAAACAATTAGGGGTTAAGCAGCTCATTTCAGACATAATGGAAAGTGTCTTTGACTAGAAATTCTGCCAAAACAATTACTATCCTATTTTTAGACGAAGAAGTTTGTTTTGTTTAATGACACCACTAGAGCACATTGATTTATCATTGGCTATTAGATGTCAAACATATGGTAATTTTGACAGTCATAGAGATGAACCCACTACATTTTTCCATTAGTAGCAAGGGATCTTTAATATGCACTGTCACACAGACATGAATGCACATACCACGACCTTTGATACACCAGTCATGGTGCATTGGCTGGAACGAAAAATAGCCCAATGGGCCCACCAAACTGATCGCGCATCAAGCGAGCACTTTACCACTGGGCTATGTTCTGTTGTCTATTTTTAGAATGAACCTGCATGTGTTTCAAGTAAAAGAGTATCTGGTACACTGACACTTGGTGACCAGTTCAAATTGATCACACAATTTACTGGCTAGAAGAAACAACACTGTAGGACAACACACACTGTCACATTTATAACCAATGGCAGAACTGGTAGCATTAACTGTGTAAAGAAAAGTTGGGTGAACCTTGAACTTTGATCCGCTTAGATATACTGCTTGGCATACTGTTACCTGTGTGAGGTTGAACTGCACTTGTACAAACCTGTCCTATGTTTAATTATGTAAGATCAGGTTTACTGAACTCTGTAAACTCACGCTCTAAAGCTTTTAATTCACTCTCTGATAATAAAAAATAGGTTTCAAAGTCTAATGAAAATGAAATTGCAATAACTCTGACCAAATACTGCTATTTAACTTTTGCAGTCATAAAATCCCATCTTAATAGCTATTTGGCAGTGTGACAGCCATAACTGTTAAAGGAAAGAAAGAAATGTTTTATTTAACGACACACTCAACACATTTTATTTACGGTTATATGGCGTCAGACATATGGTTAAGGACCACACAGATTTTGAGAGGAAACCCGCTGTCGCCACTCCATGAGCTACTCTTTCCAATTAGCAGCAAGGGATCTTTTATTTGTGCTTCCTACAGGCAGGATAGCACAAACCATGGCCTTTGCAGGCTTTCAAGCAAGATTTTGTAAAAAATAAGGGCTTTTTTTAGGGCAAAATTCTTAAAAAATAAGGGCTATTTTTAGGAATTTTTTGACAAAAATAAGGACTGAAATTCAATAATCAATATAAAAGAAAAACATTCTGTACTCACCTCCAGGAAGAACATAAATACAAAAGCTAATTACCAACTCAGAAGATCATGCCAATGGTCATCAACAGCGATATTCAGCATATCAATACAACCAGATTAAAGTAATCTGATATGGTGCAAATCCATGCTGAATATGATGCTGATAACCACCAAGATGTCTTCTGAGAAATACATTAATTCAACATATTCATTATCTGAAAGTATACTAAGGCTAGATTTAATTAATTCCAACACTTATTTTATGTTGCATTTATCAAAACATTTCAAAATTTAGGATTTTTACCAAAAAATTTGGGCTGTTTAGGATTTTGAAGCTTTAATAAGGAATATTAGGGCTGCTGTCAAAAAATAAGGAAAATTAGGAAAATAAGGGCCCGCTTGCAAGCCTGCCTTTGTTGAACCAGTTATGGATCACTGGTCAGTGCAAGTGGTTTACACCTACCCATTGAGCCTTGCGGAGCACTCTCAGGGTTTGGAGTCGGTATCTGGATTAAAAATCCCATGCCTCGACTCTGGGATCCGAACCCAGTACCTACCAGCCTGTTGACCGATGGCCTAACCACGATGCTACCGAGGCTGGTAAACTGCTAAAGGAATGCTAAAGCAAGGCTTTTAGACTGGTATGCATATTCAATGATACATAATGCACATTATTGCTTAATATCAACAAGTATAATTGTATAGTTAATTAATAAAACGGTTAAATGTGACGGCTATTATATATAATGGGCGCAGCCAGTTTGTACCATCCCAGTGAATACGCCCTCTGGTGGTTACGTAATACCTAACGTGTGGCATCAGGAACTAGTCTTCGAACTGAAGAAACAAAACATATCTGATTTTTGTGAATGCATCGCACTGTTCTGTAATAATATCCATCCCAGTAACACAGCAACGTGTATATGTGATTTATTTTTCAATACAAAATAAACCACAATTGTCAAAATGTTGAAATAACTGTATTATGTTTTGTACATAAATTAACCCACGTACTGAAATAATAGTCGGGAGTGTTTTCTTGGTTAATTGGTCTTTTCTTTCCGTGGCCTGTACCTGTAGTTCCTGACTGGCAGGAGTATATTTAGACGGTCCCCAGACACTGTGTCTAGACACACTAAAAAGACGTGCCTCTTTTATTAAGATCACAGGGTATTGTGTGACAACAGCACGGATACACCTTAAACCCTGCTTTATTACTGTAAGTAATTTTGTAAAACCCTTGATTAAGTAGACTTTCCCATCTAAAATCACAAAACTGACCAATTACGTAGTCCCAAAAAGAAGAAAGTTATCACTTGGGTATCATAAGTGGTCATTTTTGCTCGAACATATCCTACCAATAGGCCTAATAATATGCATTTTATCTTTGGATTTTCTAAAAGAAAAAAATACTGTAACTCCATTTCGTTATATTGATGCAAATTGAAATATATTTAGAAATAGTTTATTATACTATTAAGTCATTTATGTTGTTTTACAAGTCAAGCTGATGAAAGTGAAGCGCCTTGTCGTAAATTAAGAGAATTTGTTTACACTGTGCATAGAGAAGTTGGACAGAACTGACATCACTTCGCCCCAAGCTATACCACCGGACGTCACAAAAATAAAACAAAATGGCTGCCCCCAGTTAGCAGGAATAATCAAATTTTTTTATTAACTCTAAAATTACGCGTTTTTCATTTGTTAAAGTGTCAGTATGTGTTGGTGGTCCGGGTATACATCTTTCTAACACAAGGCTCTTGTTTAGTCTACCTTTAATTAATAATTATTGTTTCTTATATATTACGTTAAAACTACATTCCCTGGAATATTTTTATTATTTAAGCATATAGAACAGAAAATACAATTACATTTGGTGCATATATGATGCCACACTCCGCATTGGTTTCACTACGCTGGCTTATCCAGGTCAAAAACAAAGCCAGTATTTTGAAAGTGGGACACTTTTGACGCGCTCGTACCGATCTTGGTTTTCATTGGCTTATCACAAGTATAATTTTCCCCAACAAGAGTTCACGTGAGATTTCGCAATTTTTGAACAAATTTAACTGTCTTGATTGATGGGTCGTCTCATATCTTCAAGTTTAACACCCAATAGCCGATGTATTTTACGTGCTGGGGTGTCGTTAAACATTCATTCATTCATATCTCCAAAACATATTTATATCCATAGAGGTATGGTACAATGCCTTTCCAGGGGTCGGTGAGTGGGGGATTTGCCTTGTAATTTTGACAGTGACCAGCTGTTGGCATACGCGTTACATGTAAGGGGGTGTTACTAATTACGTAACACTCTAGGGGTAGAGGACGAGGGTACTGTGTTTGATTTACGTAACATTTTTCAAGACTATATGTTATTTTTATTCATTATTTAGACCTAAAAAGGTGTTTTTTGGAAATGTGCGGTCAGTCTAGGATCGATCCCCATCGGCTGGTATACAAAAATACCATGGTATGTGATATCCTGTCTGTGGGATGGTACATATAAACGATCCCTTGCTAAAAAAAAATGTATCGGGTTTCCAAGGCGCGTGTGCAGGGATTTCAGCGGGGTTGGGGTTATAGACCGTGTTGAGCGAAGCTTATATGGGGCCATGCTAACTTAGAAAATATATTTCAATTTGTTTTAAGCTTGGGCAAGTAAGGGTTTCGACCTCCAATACCCTCCCCCTGCACATGCACCTGATTCCTTTCTAAGATTATTTCAAAATTACCAAATGTTAGACATCCAACAGCAGATGGAAGGGAGGATAGGATATGTTTTATTTAACGATGCACTCAACACATTTTATTTACGGTTGTATGGGGTCGGATGATTATTAAATCAATATGCTTTATCTTTGATGTCGTTAAACACTCCCCACCCCCCCCCAACTTTACCCTTTCCAAATGAAATAATATTTATTTGAATTTGTCGATTTTAACACGTAAAATTAAGAAGTGAAAACGTTCATTGTGTACTTTAGTATATTTTATTTTAAAAATATATACATGATTAATGTGTTACTAGTATACAAACTAAACTTTGAAAGTTCTACTAACACTTTATAAAATATCAATTCTGAAATAGGAAGGTACGACTGTCGATAATACGTTGTCAAGATCAAACCGGTTTTAACGAGACTCTAACTAGTACTGTATCCTCAACCGAACGTTCTTCGTACAGCGCAAGATTTCTCTTTTAATTTTTTAAGACGAACCCTACAATTTGAAATCGGCAAACGCACGAGTTAACTGAAACTGACAACAGGCTGTCGTTTGTGCTTTGCCGAGCTATGGCGGCACAGGCGACGAATCAAGCGTATACTTTTGACGATATCCGTTCATAGCGAACACACACAACTTGTTTAAAAATGCATTTGAGCTTGTATTTCACATTTGTACATGATGTTATAATATGGTAACCAGAGAATGTAACTTTAACATTGCATTGTCAAATTTTACATTTAAGACCATGTACTAATCAGTGTTTCTGCCAGAAAGAAATTTTTTGGTATGATGCTATGGAATTGAATGCAACTAGTCAACAGGGGATATGGGGGGTGGGGGGTGGGGGTGCAGGGGCCTCCCCCAGAAAGAAGTTAAGTTAGGTTAAGTTTAGGGTTAGGGTTAGGGTTAAGAAAATCATCTAGTAATGATTGGAGTAATTAATTCTGTCAAAAGGTTAACTTTAATAAAACTCAGCCAATATTTGGGGGTATAGCATCATATCCATTTTACCCTCTGACAGAAATTGTGTGTGCTGTGCTGTGCTGTGCTGTGCTGTGCTGTGCTGTGCTGTGCTGTGCTGTGCTGTGCTGTGCTGTGCTGTGCTGTGCTGTGCTGTGCTGTGCTGTGCTGTGCTGTGCTATATCATGACATGATGTGATGTGATGTTATGTTACAGATTATGTTATAATAAACTTATATGTTATGTTATATATTATATTACAAAACATTACATTACATCACATTATATACAAGGCATGTATTTGGGATTTCCCCGGTAAACAGCTAACAGATTTCTGACTAGCACTAACACTAATAGCATCCTCACTGGTGTAGTGTTGTATCATGACATGATGTGATATTACATGTTATGTTATAATAAGTTTATATTTTAAGTTCCATGTCACTCGTTACATTATGTTACATTACATTACATTATGTTACATTACGTTACCTTGTGTTACATTACATCACATTATATACAAGGCATGCATTTGGGATTTCCCCGGTAAACAGCTAACAGATTTCTGACTAGCACTAACACTAACAGCATTCTCACTTTCACTTGCTGCTTATATTTAAAACTACTAGTAAAGCGTTCTCACCTCACAAGACACAGTACTGCTCGACGAGCATGCGAGCGAGGTCCGTGGCTCCGCTGGCTTGGTAGATGATGGAGAGATTGTGTGCGATCTCCATCCGCAGGTCGAACACGCCCTGTCAACACAACACACCAGACTCAGTCACGTATTGATTGGATGCAAATCAAACAAGTGGGCGGCCCAACGGCGCACACAAGAAAACTATTAAGATGTAAACTGATTAATGCTCGGCAACAGAGGCAAAACTAATTACAGGAATCTCCAACAAGTCAAGTGAAGTCTCAAGTGTCGAGACCAGCTCTTTTCACGACGTGATGATTAATGGGAAAATCACAGGATTAGTTTAAAGTGGCACCTTTAAAATAGTTTACAAAATGGTTTTCAGGAATGAGAAGTGAACATATTTATATGATATGTTGTGTACATTTTTAATAATTGGATTAAACAATTGGATTAAATTCCAATACAAAATAAGTGGTTTTACTAATCAAAACGGTCAAAAACCGTTATTATTTCTTCTTTTTACATGTTACAAATACAGATATTTTTAAATAGACGATATCACAAAAATAAAATAATTTATATATTGTTTCAAAATGCTGACAAAAGTGAATCAGAAAGAAAAAAAGGTAAAGAAGGTGACGTTTTGATTTTTGTTTTGTTTTATCATTTAGAACCTGATTTTAATCTGTCAAAACCGGCATCTGTGTAATCTGATTTCATCAGTCCCTCTTGAATTCATATGAGACAGTTAAGGTTTGTTTTGTTTAACAACACCACTAGAGCATATTGATTATTAATCATTGGCTATTGGATGTTAAACATTTGGTCATTTTAACATATAGTCAGAGAGAGGAAACCTGCTACCTTTTTCCATTAGTAGCAAGGGCTCTTTTATATGCACCATCCCACACAGGATAGCACATACCACAGCCTTTGATATACCAGTCGTGGTGCACTGGCTGGAATGAGAAATAGCCCAATGGGCCATCGAAAGCATGAATGTTTCGGGGATCAATCCTAGACAGACTGCACATCAAGCAAACACTATAGCACTAGACCTAATTTCAGACAGAGTACATTGTATATATTTCTCCTAAATAATGCTTTACTTTTTGCTTTCAGTTTTTGAATATCACAGATCACATGATAATAACTAATTTTAAATGTTACACATTGTTACCAAACTGACATATTCTACATGGAAAGTATGATTATAAAACATAATAAAATGACTTACAAATACAAACGTCCCTAAATAAAGATCTACTCAGGTCTAATTCAGCGCAAGTGGATACAGTGCATGTGTACTTACTGGCACAAGGTGAAAAAGCCACAAGGTTAAGAGAGTATTAAGACTAAATACAAAAGACTTGCCTTCGTCTAAGTCCTGTATAAATATCACACTGTACATGAAAATATCAAATTCTAACATTAAAATACCACACTGTAACTTATAAACATCCCAGGTAGCTATGATTACCTGTCGTACAACACAGGGTACGATATCAGAATAACATTTACAACGAGGGTAATCAACTAGTGAATAATAGATTGGTGTAGTTTATCTTCCTGAGGGAAAATGTTTAACGTAATCATGACAGATGGCTTAAACAACAATATTTATTTACTGTCAAATATGTTGTATTGGATTATTAAGTTTATCAAATGTCAGGAAAGGTCTGATGGCCAATCTCAAAACCATTTATTGTGTAGATGCCAGTAATATAAATATTGTTTAGATTTATAATGTTTTATTTTTGTTATTTTCAACAATGTTAAAATGTTGACTTCAATAAGAACATGCAACTCTGGTCCTACTTAAATTATTACAATGATTCTTATTCATCCTGTGTAAACAATCACAATTTAGAGCTTAAAAACTAAACTATAAATAGAGGGATCCAACGAACAAAACCTTCTTCTTCTTCTTTTGTCACCTATGTGCTTGTATAGAGTTATTTTGAAAAGTAGATATTTTGGAACCTGACTTAGCAGTTTTAGGTACTGAAAACCTTTATGATTAATGCAAACTTAAGATTTCTGTTCTATTTTATTACAGTATTTAAAGAACCAATTTTATGCTGATTAAAATACCATTATTTATGATTAAGCAAACATAAATAGCTAACAAAACCTAGGAAATAATGGAATAATGAAAGTAGGGCATATTTGAATTGTGAACTGAAATGGCAGTCATAACTCTATAAGTTGGCAGTTATGACTGAACTGGTACACGGCCATTGGAAAACTGGATATTGACAAATCATTTTTATTGCAGTATTCCAGTGTTTAATTTATCACAAAACAGTGAACAGTGATCTCCTGCAGCTTGGATATCGATTTGTGTTCAATTAGATCGAAGTAAAGTGACTATAAATGTGTTTAATGCATCATTCATTACATACCAGCATGCAGTGACCTTCTCTTTAATATTTCCTGACTCACACCAATCCGAGACGCAATGCCTCCAAGGATCAGAGAGCCCATTCAGGCCATACATTTAGAAATAACATTACTGATAATATATCGCTTAACACAGAACACACTTTCTTTGTTGTCTGTATAATCAATTGTTCTGCATATTTCATCAAGGCTGTGGTATGTATTATCATGTCCATAGAAAATACAAAAAAAGATTGTGCACAATTAAACATATTATTTACTTGTTACTTAAAGCTGCACCCATAGATAATCATCTAAAAATGTGAAAATAGTTTCTCCCATTCCAACTAAGTTAAAAGTTTGTTTTGTTTAATGACGCCACTAGAGCACATGGATTTATTAATCATTGTCTACTGGATGTCAAACATTTAGTAATCCTGACATATACATGTAGTCTAAGAGAAAAAAACCTACATTTTTTTTCATCAGCAATAGGGAATTTTATATGCACTTTTCCACAGCACATACCATGGCCTTTGATACTGCACTTGTGCGATACTGGTTGGGATGGGAGAACCCAACCAGAGAATGGGTCCTCTGAAGTGGTTCGATCCCATGACCATCATATGCCATGCTACAGTATATATTAATTCATTATAATAATGAAGCACACTGTGTATAGGCACAAGTGTATAAAACACCCTTCTCTTAACATGAAGTAGAGCAGCCTACATACATGTAATGGCAACAGGTTTCTTCTCTAGTCCCTAGTGTCACACAGTATATTAATACATCTATATAGCTGTAGGCAAAACAATATTATTTTCTTTTTCTTTATTAAACCACATCGAACCACCTCGGGGAATCCATTCAATTGATTGGGTTTTTCTCATTCCAACCAGTGCAACACAACTGGTCAAAGGCCGTGATATGTGCTTCCCTGTCTGTGGGAAAGTGCATATAAAAGGACCCTTGCTGCATTATAAAAAATGAAGCGGGTTTCCTCTGATGATTACGTGTCAGAATTACCAAATGTTTGACATCCAATAGCTGATGATTAAATAATCAATGTGCTCTAATGATATCGTTAAAGAAAACAAACTTTAACTTTTTATTAAACAATAATTCTAGTTTGCAACTTGCGAATTTCTTTCAAAATCAACTTTGTTTTTGACATTACACCTTGGACTATTAAGCAAATTACTTACAAATAAATTACAACAAACTATTTTCTTCTTAACAATCAACAATTTTTTTATTATTTTTTTTTTTTTATACTTATTAAATTCTTGAATTCAATATTTATGTCAAGTTGACTGCATACATGTAATGTCATAAAGTGTTGGGAGAGATCTTTAATACTGGCCAATGCCAAAACTGCTTATTTGTATACGGTAATAAATATGTTTACCTTAAATTATTTACCTACTGAATCATGATATTAGAAAGTTGACAGTCTACAAACAACATTATTTTCATCCCAGTTCTGAAGTTCTAGTGCACTAATGATTATGTTTACAGTTCTGTTTACATTCTCTTTAATTATCAGGGTTCCGGCTGACAATTATTTAATTAATGACCAAAATTGCAACTAAATAGTTATTTTTATAGCCACCCTACAAATTCAATAGCCTACAAATGGTATTCATATGTTTTGAATAGACATTTAAAAACTATTTAGATTTGGGTAAGTTTGTTTTAAAAACTCCATGTGCGGTATGCTTGGCTATGATACTAATTTTATAATTTCTTTCAACTTACTTAATGGGACTATCCTGAGTTTGCTCTCATTGTAACGTGTACGACATATGGAGCCTTTCTGGTGACTAAAATAGCATATTAAAGATATTTTCATGTTAACAATAGCAGACTGAGTATCTGTATAACAAGGTATTTGTTGTCGTCTTAATGTTTGTAATATTTTGAAACTGGAATTTACTTTCCAATAAGTATATAAATGTGGAATTAAAAAAACAAAACAAACTGTATCATGAAGTGAAGTGAAAAGGAAGGAAATGTTTTATTTAACGATGCACTCAACACATTTTATTTATGGTTATATGGCGTCAGACATATCGTTAAAGACCACACAGATCTAGAGAGGAAAATCTGCTGTCACCACTTCATAGGCTACTTTTTTTTATTAGCAGCAAGGGATCTTTTATATGCACCATCCCACAGACAGGATAACACATACCATAGCCTTTGATATACCAGTCGTGGTAAATTGAAAAATGACTGTTGGCATACAAGTGAGAATACACTGGATATATGTATATACTTGTGGTCACCAAAATGGTTCTGTTAGTCAGAATCATGTGACAATGGTTGAAAACTCAGGACAGTCCCTTTAACTGATTTTTAAAAGGGCCATTGTAAACTAAAATGAAATGAAATGGGAGACTTGAACTAGCAATTGTTTAAGATATCATTTTATGGATCAGTTATTAACATTTAAAATTACTAATAAAAAAACAAAAACAATTATAGTTAATTGGTAGACAAAAGTGGTTGCAAGAAGTGTTGTTTGTTCTTTGCTTGGGCAAAATAGAAATGGCAGAAAATCTCGACCATAATTCTGCCAGAAAATGTTCAATCTGTCATTGTTTTTATTTCGAAAATTATTTTAGAAAAAAAAGAAACACCAAATAAGTAAATCTGCAAGTCTATTACAATCAAGGATTCTTCATTAATATGAATGGATATTAATGTTATAACAAGTTAAACAAATATAATTACTTTTGTGCACTGAACATTTTTATAACCATCACTCAGGCATTTCAATAATTGGCTTAGTACCATTAGAGCTGTATAAAGCACTAAGCATTGCTATTCTGCAATGATAGATATAAAAATGTCATTGACTATTATTTGAATGAGGTGATTGCCAAAACAGACAAGCAATGTCATTTTTGCTAATCTTAGCTCTGTGCATTTTGATGACTCATTTGGTTATAGGGTCATTCCGTGTCAAATCACCCCCCAAAAAAGGAAATTTAAACCCTACCCTCTCCAATTTCAATGAAATGAATAGAGTTATTGTGGCCAAAAAACCTGAAATTCCAAGTTTCAGCTCAATTGGACCAACGGTTTCCGAGTTATGGCCTTTTTCCTTTTTGTTAATTTTGTCAAAAAAGGGCGTGGCCGCCATAACTTAGCAACCAATGGTCCAATTTTGACAAATGAGACATCATTGGAAAGGGGGAATTACAAGGAATCCAAATCTGGCATTATTCCTGATATTTGGGCTGATGACCATTTGACCTATATTTTGACCTTGAAATTGACCTTGTGGGACACGTGACCTTGAGATGACCTTTGATTAAAATTATAGCCCAACATATTTGGGCTGATGACCGTTTGACCTATATTTTGACCTTGAAATTGACCTTGTGGGACACGTGACCTTGAGATGACCTTTGATTAAAATTATAGCCCAACATGTTATCTACAACATATAAAAAAATTGGAGGTGGAAAATGTTTCATTAGTCAGCAATTTCAAATTGAAATATGTTTATCTGTTGTTCTATGCTCTCTGTGTATAGACTGCACATGTATTTAAGCACTATTAAATGTACATGCATCAACATTGTAAATGTCATGAATGTTCTAACAATATAGTCCAGCATCCAACAGATTTAAGATTAATTTTTTGAAATATTGCCTAATTATCAAAAACATCTTGTGCCAACATCTCATATTGTTTAGAACAGGCTAAACTATATTACCATGGGGACTACACTAAAAGGAAGTTATAGCCCCTTGAATGGACTTTGGACCCCATGTGGAGGAAACTGCAGCCCCCCAACCCCAATTCAGAGCATGCTGCATGAATATCTAAAATCGAAGAAATTTAAGTTTATCCATTAGATCTCGGATTTCCCTCCATTTCCAAGATCCATTAAGATGTAAGTATCAGAAAATCTCCAGTAGGTAACTGACAAACAAAAGAACTAATTGATCCTTATTACTTATATACATGTATGTAATTAGTATTGATAATTATTTTAAAGATTAATTACTATCTGTGGTTTGTAGGCCTACTGGCACACTTATGTGTGTACATTTACATCCTTATTGATGAAGTGAAGAATGTTTGTACTTTAAAATTTTGAGTCTACATCATGTCATTGAGCAAGTCATTATAGTAAGATTGCTAAATAATTTGTTACTGCATCACAATTTGACACTTATTTTCTAAGGTTTCAAGCATAGGCCTGTACCGTAAGCAGCAGAGAATCCAAATGAAAAAAGTTACTTATAGCATTTAGTGATAGGCCTACAATGTAGTACATGTATAAATAATGAAGGATAAAACAAAAATTTTTAATGGATAAAGAATTTTAAAAAATGGAATTGTCACAATTCAGCAATAAATGGCAGAAAAATAGTCATATATATGGAACTTTTTTAAAATGCCAAACAAATGCTATTTCATTGTACATAGTTAAATAGATGGCAGGGGCGGTACGTAGCCCTGTGGTAAAGCACTCACTTGGTGCACTGACAAGTCTGGGAATGATCCCTGTCAGTAGGCTATTTTTTGCTCCATCCAGTGCACTACAATTGGTATATCAAAGGCCATGGTATGCGCTATTCTGTCACTGGGATGGTGCATATAAAAGATCAATTGCTACTAATTGAAAAACATAATGGGTTTCCTCTCTAAGACTATTATGTCAAAATTACAAAATGTTTGACGTCCAATAACCAATGATTAATAAATCAATGAGCTCTAGTTAAACAAAACCCTGCAGTACCATCGTTTTGTCCCATTATCAGTCTACAATGCAGGTTTTCAAACTGAGTTTACAATCCAATCCACCCAAATTGGTACAAATTCAAGATACTAGCAATTTCGATGATAGTAATGACGATTCACAAATTCCACTAGAAATAAAGGTGCAAAACTTTGTCTGCAGCCTCTATGATGGTATTCCTTGGATTGGTTTGGTGGATGAAGTTTCAGAGGACTATAATGTCAAGTTCATGCACCCTCATGGACCTTCAAGGCAGTTCCACTCGCCGTCAAAAGCAGACAAGTTTGGGTTCCAAAAAGGGATATACTTTGTGTTATAAACACCCCATCCTTGACATCATCTTCATCCAGGAATTATAGTATCTGCCAAAATTATCTCGTCAGAATTTCCAAAGTCTGTTCAACATGGATAGAAAGCTTGTGACTTCAATCAAGTAGTCACTCCTCAAATAAACAGAAATACAATAATATATAAAATTAACAAAAGATGAAGAAAACTACCAGTAGTGATTTATGGATTCTATTTTCCTTAATCAATTGGTTGCCTAGTTGCCACACTATATTGTATCATTAACATTCATGACGTTTACAGTGTTGACGCATATACATTTAATAGTGAAATGCATGCAGTCTATACAGAGAGCATAGAACAACAGAAGATATTTCAATCTGAAATTGCTGACTAATGAAACACTTTCCACCTCCAATTTTTTTATATGTTGTAGATAACATTTTGGGCTATAATTTTAATCAAAGGTCATCTCAAAGTCACATGTCCCACAAGATCAATTTCAAGGTCAAAAGGTCATCAGCCCAAAAGTAACCCAAGTGTCGGGAATAATGCCAGATTTGGATTCCTTGTAATTCCCCCTTTCCAAATGATACCTCATTTGTCAAAATTGGACCATTGGTTGCTGAGTTATGGCAATTTAAAAAAGGGCAGCCATAACTTGGAAATTGTTGGTCTGATTAAGCTGAAACTTGAAATTTCAGGTTTTTTGTCCAAAATAACCTTATATACCAAATTTCATTGAAATTGGAGCGGGTAGGGTTTAACCCATTGGGTGATCTGATATGGAATGACCCTATATTGGAAGTAATTGTCATATTCATTAATTTTCTAAGAAAGAGTTCTTCGATTGCTATTTCATAGTACATGTATATTATATTGATGAAATAGTTATACTGTTGGAATTATAAGAATTGAACATGACAATGTTTGACACTGATGGAAGTATGAAGCACAGAACCATTTGACACACTTATGTATGAAAAGCTTTGTGAAGATGTAAGTCCTAGTACTTGGGAACATGCACAGAACCATTTGACACACTTATGTATGAAGAGCTTTGTGAAGATGTAAAAAAAAGTCAATCCATGTCAAAAGTTAATTTGTGAAACTTAAGTCAGTGTCAAGCCATGTCAAAAGTTAATTTGTGAAATTTTAGTCACAGTGTCAAGCCATGTCAAAAGTTAATTTGTGAAACTTTAGTGACAGTGTCAAGCCATGTCAAAAGTTAATTTGTGAAACTTAAGTCACAGTGTCAATCCATGTCAAAAGTTAATTTGTGAAACTTCAGTCACAGTGTCAAGCCATGTCAAAAGTTAATTTGTGAAACTTTAGTCAGTGTCAAGCCATGTCAAAAGTTAATTTGTGAAACTTAAGTCACAGTGTCAATCCATGTCAAAAGTTAATTTGTGAAACTTAAGTCACAGTGTCAAGCCATGTCAAAAGTTAATTTGTGAAATTTTAGTCACAGTGTCAAGCCATGTCAAAAATTAATTTGTGAAACTTTAGTGACAGTGTCAAGCCATGTCAAAAATTAATTTGTGAAACTTAAGTCAGTGTCAAGCCATGTCAAAAGTTAATTTGTGAAACTTCAGTCACAGTGTCAAGCCATGTCAAAAGTTAATTTGTGAAACTTAAGTCAGTGTCAAGCCATGTCAAAAGTTAATTTGTGAAACTTAAGTCACAGTGTCAAGCCATGTCAAAAGTTAATTTGTGAAATTTTAGTCACCGTGTCAAGCCATGTCAAAAGTTAATTTGTGAAACTTTAGTCACAGTGTCAAGCCATGTCAAAAGTTAATTTGTGAAACTTTAGTCACAGTGTCAAGCCATGTCAAAAATTAATTTGGATGTCAACACTTTGTAAAACAAATTCTTCTTCAGTTTCTATACAATTGGCATTAACATAAAAGAGGCCATTACTATAACAATGAATTGTTCACTAAAACAAACACAATTTGTATTGTAGAAGACATTGATCTTCGTGTCATCACTGGAGATTGATAACTGAACCTACTGCTACATCATGTCAAGTAGGGATACACATTATCGTAGATAATCTAACCACTGTTCATGTCTAAGATGGAAATAGGCTAAGCCAAATGTTTAGACATGAAGATTTTATTTAGCCCAGTTTGATAATGTTTTTACAAGCTCATCCGTTATTAAATATACAAAGATAGTGCTTCAGTGTTGTTTAGAGTACAAACAAAATGGCAGCCAACTCAAATAGAAAAAAACTTTAAATGAAAACAAATAGTATGGCTGAAGTATGTCGGTAGCATTGTTTTATGAATCAGAAATGGAATACATTCTAAATATAGTCTTGTTGAGATTTCTGTAAATATAGTATCAATAGTTAATACCAGTATTTTTTAAAGAATTGGCAGCAAGTATATTTTGGTTCATACAAATATGAACCAGGTGAAGAAAAAAAAACGAAAAGAAAAATATTCAAAACCCCAAACACTAAATGCATGCTGTGCAACAATATGCATGCTGTATAATTTGCATGAAATGAAAATCACTTGTGGTTAATTTTAATAATTTAGTTGCAAACTATATCAAAATATGATGGTAAAACCTGCAACTTTCTGTGCAAATAACAGGCAATAACTTCAAAAAACTAATCTTAATTATATCTTGTAAAAATACAGCATTTTTCTCGACTATCCCATTTCTATTCTATCTATTTTATTACTATATATTAATAAATATTAATTATGTTAAATACTTTATGCCATTGGACATTATGTTATTACGTTTTATATATGATTATGAATATTGATTATTGTCTGATGTCCATCTTGTTTAGGAAAGCACTTATATAGGCTCTGCCTGTTGTGCAATCCGTTTGACGTTTTTTTTCTGATCAATAAAATATATAAAAAAACCCCACCCAAAAATACAGCATGAATAACATGATAAGTAGACATCCAACTGAGCTGCGTTTACTCAGTTTGTGACACCATTAACATGGTTTTCACGGGTGATACATTCTGGTAACCCAATTAATTTTTGCATAACCCTTTAAATCCATGTAAATGATGTCCTACATTTAATGTGCAAACAAAAAATAGATCATATAAAATTATATTTGGGTGACTGATATGAAAACAAAATTATACTTCTTGCAATTTTCAGAAGTTTGATGTGTCAAACATGTAAACAGCAGGGGGTGGATTGGGTGGGGGTGAGGTGAGGTGAGGTGGGGTGAGGTGGGGTGGGGTGGGGTGGGGTGAGGTGAGGTGGGGTGGGGTGAGGTGGGTTGAGGGAACCGTTGTCACTTTAGTTAACAGCTTTAGAACAATTCCCTGGAAGTTTCTGATCTTCAGTGATGAGTGCCATTTCATTTGTGATGCCTTTTACCATTCAAATCATAATGCATATTCAACTCTGCTATACGTTTTTATATTAAATTATCATACCCCCCACCCCACCCACCCATACCTTCCCAGTGTGCTAATAAATTGTACTTGTGTGCCAATATTTTGCTGGTTTTTGTATCCTCCATATGAATTTCGCTGAATTTTCGTATCTAGTATAGTTACCTGGACAATTCAGCTAGTTTAAGAAGAGAAAGTTTGAGAGGGTACGAGCATGGCTGAACTATTTTCTGGTTTACCGAGATATGAGTGCTGGGATTTAGCTCAGTCAGTTGAGCTGTCACCTGAGGTTCTTGTGTCACAAGATCAAACCATCTCAGAGGATCCATTCAACTGATTGGAGTTTTTCTCATTCCAACCAGTGTACCACAACTGGTCAAAGGCCTTGGTATATGCTTTTTTCTGTGGGAAAGTGCATGTAAAGGATCCTTTGCTGCTAATGAAAAAATGTAGCGGGTTTCCTCTACATGTGAGAATGACCAAATGTTCGACATCCAATAGCTGATGATTAATTAATCGAAACAAACTTTAACTTTCACTGAGCTATGAACACAAAAATTAAACACCATTCAAGAAATCAGATTGCCAAAAGGTATATAAAAAATAATTAGTTTATATTATTTGTTGGCAAAGAATAGAAGTATTGAAAATAACAAAAACCATATTATTTTTATCCATCAAAATATAAATATGTTTTATCAACTGAGAGGTGGGGCATGTAGTCCAGTGGTGAAGCACTTGCCTGGTGCATGGTTGGCCTAGGATCAATCACTGTTGGGGTGTGGGGTGGCAGCAATGGCTTGGTATGTAGTATATATAGTTTTCAGATTGTGTGTATGAAAGATACCTTGCTGCCAATGGAGTGGTGCCAGCAGGTTTCCTCTAATTATCTCTCTGGTCCTTATCATATGCTCAATGACATATTATCGCAATTAAATTGTGTTAAGTGTTGTCATCAAATAAAACATTTCTTTCTTTCTTTTTTTAGAAATTGGATGATTAGATAAGGGACATAACCCTAAAATAAAAGTAAAGTTTGTTTTGTTTAACGACACCACTAGAGCACATTGATATATTAATCATCGGCTATTGGATGTCAATCATTTAGTAATTCTGACTCAGTCCATATTGGAAACCCGCTACATTTTCTTAATGCAGCAAGGGATCTTTTATATGCACTTTTCCACAGACAGGACAGCACATACCATGACCTTTGACCAGTTGTGGTACACTGGCTAGAATGAGAAAAAACCCAATCAGTTTAACGGATCCACTGAGGTGGTTCAATCCTGCGACACAAGCACCTCAAGTGAGCCGTCAACCGACTGAGCTACATCCTGCCCTTAACCCTAAAGTAAGAACAAAGTAGGCACAAATTAAGAGAAATAATCAGATATACAGTCGACCTTCGATAACTCAAACTTCGATCTTTCAAAAACGTCCATCTCTCGAAGTGAAACGGCGGTCCCGGCCGAACTGCTATACAAACTAGTAATAACAGACTTCAAACACTCAAACTTCGAACATTCGAAAAACTCTATCTCTCAAAGTAATTTTTTGGTCCCACCACAAAAAATTAAGGGATATTGCACTCCCAAAACTCGAAGTTTGTGGAGTGACTGAGCCTTTTAACTGTACCAGTAATACTTTAAAGAAAAATGAATTGTCACCCAAGCCAAGCGTGAGTGCCCTGACTGCACTCGGCTATCAATGATACACGTGGTAATTACAGAATAATAGATTGCCAACTATGCAGAACAAAATGATCCTACATGCTTGCATTTGGTTGTCGGTGTTTGTACACGGCAGCGGGCCTCATTACACAAAGTACGGATAGTCTTGTAATCTTCAAAGAACTGTTGTAATAACATTTGTTATTTGCTATTTAAGTGTGAATTCAAAATGATTCATTACTAGTCATTTAGTTATGTTAGAAACTGAAATGCTGCTCAATCTGTGCAAGATTACAGACACAGTAATGAAAGACGATTTTTTAAGCAAGTGTGCCAAACAATCTTTAATTAAAAAATTTGTCTGACAGTTCTTGTCTTTGTACTTTGTGATTTGAGAGCTATAAATTATTTTGTACTGTTCTGAATGTTTTATATGTGAAAAAAGTACATAACCTAGTGCTATTTGGCATACAGTGTTTTGATTTGTTATGTTATGTCCCGCTATGTTAGTGAGGGTTTTTTAAAATGATTTTTGTGATTTACAATAATTTTGCTATTTATATTGTGCATTTTTTATTTGGTAAACAAATGCTAATCGACATCCAGTATTTTAATTTATTAATAAGTACAATAAAAGTACACAGAGATGTACGTCAAATTGATCGGATTTATCTCGTTTTTGTTAATATTTACTTAGTTTTATCATATACACAGAAGGAATGTGCTAACATCTGTGTGTTGGGGACAGGGATGGAGCAGCAAACATGTCTTCCGATATCAACGAAATGATAATACTACAATGCAGTTTCACTTTGGAGTCTGCTGTACGAATTTCGAAAACTCGAACTCCCTGAAACTCGAACTATTTCGTCGTCCCCTTCAACTTCGAGTTAACGAAGTTCAACTGTAGTTATGTTCCATACTTCAATCAACCAGCTAATAAAATACAATACTAAAGTAAGAACAAAGTAGGCACAAATTAACAGAAATAATCAGATATAGTTATTTTCCATACTTCAATCAACCAGCTAATAAAATACAATACTTTCATCAGTGTTGAGGCAAACTGAAGTAATGTTTCCATTAGTAGCATGGAATCGTTTACATGCAACATCCCACAGACAGGATAACACATACCACAGCCTTTGATAAAACATTTTGTAGAAGGGCTTGTTAATTTATTGTATTTTATAAAAAGGATAATTCTAAATATATACCAGCAACATCCAAGTGTAGATACTGCAATTTGTATTGAGTACTACTGATTAAAATTCAGTTTTAACATGCTTAGAGATGGCTTGAGACAGTTATTTGGGCCAGAAATCAGTAATATTTTAACTACAGTCTTGTTAATGTCTTGTAATTTAAAACTAAAAGTGCATCAAATTACGTGGAATATTAACATGATAATAACATTAGAAGAACAAGTATTTAAACTAAAACTGCATCAAATTACGTGGAATATTAACATGATAACAGCATTAGAAGAACAAGTATTTAAACTAAAACTGCATCAAATTACGTGGAATATTAACATGATAACAGCATTAGAAGAACAAGTATTTAAACTAAAACTGCATCAAATTACGTGGAATATTAACATGATAACAGCATTAGAAGAACAAGTATTTAAACTAAAACTGCATCAAATTATGTGGAATATTAACATGATAACAGCATTAGAAGAACAAGCATTCTGAGAGTACTGCTAAAGCAATAGATGTCCCCTACTGGGCACAAAGGTATTTTTGTACGTCTTAAATTCAAGGGCCATAACTCTGTGACAAAAAGAGTAAATCTCCATGAAAATCAAACTTGATCTGTAACTTCACATGATAAAGCTATACACACAATTTGTGTTAAATAGCTTGATGCATTGTCAAAGTCAGGAAAAATATATGTGCAACAAATGGACAGACAGACAGAAAGACAACAGGACGAACAGAAGGACGGAGACGAAACCTACAATCCCCTCTGGTTTGACTGATAGGGGACTAATACTACTTTTAATTGTTTTCGTCCAAAAAAGTATGTTTGACTAAAAAGCAGATTTCTATTTATTAAAGGGACAGACCCTAGTTTCAACCCGTGAAAATTAACACTAACTTTAGTTTATCTACAAACATATAATACATTTGGATAAAGTTACAACTGAGTGAAACAAAAGTCTGTGACTTTGAAACGGTGAAATACCGTCTAAAAATGGACTAAAACTAGACTCCATAACTGTTACTTCTCAGACGCACATGCGTTTTTAAAAATATGAGAAATGCATTTTGTGATATTGAAAACACCAGGATGACCAAAAACACTTCGAATGTATGGAAAATGATAATCTAAACAACAAAATCTAAGTAAAGTATAATTTCAGTTATCAAAAATGGCTCTAATAGTAAAATATATGCCTTAGTGTTTAAAAACTAGGGTATGTCCTTTTAATTGGTTAAGATAGCTTTCAACCTATATTTCACTGCAGTTTCAGAGATGGTCTTGTTGTGATTGAAAAATACATTGTGCACTGGAGTTGAGCCTTTCATATTTACGCAATATTTAAAACAAGATGGCAAATTTCATAAATTTGAAACAGTGTACCATAGCATTGACATCATGTAACATTTTAAACAAAAGACTACTTAGTTAAGGAAACATGCAGACAGCAACAAATATAACCTTCACCATATTGCCAGCATCATTTTTATGTATATGTATTATATCTATAAGGTGTATAGCGTACGACATAAAGAATTGAAATATAACGCACCTGATCATCGTGAATAACTGGTGGGAACTGAAGAGCTTTCTTATAGTAGAACACAGCAGCGTATTTTAGACCTGCAAGTAAAACATGCATCAGAGAGATATTAAAGACTAAAAGTTAAAGTCTGTTTTGTTTAACAGCACCACTAGAGCACATTGACTTATTAATTATCGGCTACTGGATGTCAAACATTTGATAATTCTGACATTACCGTTTTGGAGAGGAAATTTGCCAGAGGTCTTTTATATGCACAGACAGGATAGCACATACAATAGCCTTTGATATATCAGTCAAGGTGCATGGACATAATATCTCGCTGGATCAAAGTTCAAAGTTCACCCAACTTTTCATTGCACAGTTAATGCTACCAGTTCTGCCATTGGTTATAAATGTGACAGTGTTTATTGTCCTACAGTGTTGTTTCATCTGGCCAGTAAATTTGAATAATTTAATCTGAACTAGCATCAATGTGCAACAGCAACAAAAAGAGTATTTAGTAATTTCAGAGTAGAAAACATGCTAATATCTGAACCCACCAATAAAAGAAAGTTTTGAATAACTTTTAATAATGTTTCAAACTAAAGGTCTGCAAGGATTAGTAAAGAAACCAAAACTTACAAATGTACACAGTAATCACATTTAAGAATATTTGAGTAAAATTCAACTACAAAAAATACAAAAAAGCATGGCATAACATGTTAAATATATTCAAAATTATTTGCTTCTGCTTACAAAAACAGTTTGTAAACATCTTTTATTTATTTAATTTTTTTTTTTTTTACAAGAGAGATTTAAAAACATTTCATTATGATTTTATTATAAATTTTGTCTCACATACCTAACTGATGCAATGCTCGACCAATGTTGTAATATGTTTCCTGGTTTTCTCCTCTCAGCTCCATGTAAATGTTCAAGAATGCCAAACCCTGTAAAATCAATCAATCATAAAAACATAGCAAGAAATAAAAAAGTTAAAATAGTTTTAGTGAGTTACTTTCAAGTCTTAATCTGTTTACTCTAAGATCCCTATTTGAAAATCTGTCTATTTGGTGTCTAAATTAAGGCTATTTTCACACTGGATCTAGAGAATCAGAGGAAAAACCAGCTACTCTAGCAAATCGCAGGTCAGGTCAAAGGGCTTAATGTGCACATTCAGAGCAAGGTGTTGTAGCACACGCCTGTCATGGACACAGATGTCCACTTATGCCGGCTCCTTCATCCAGAACAGGAAGCAAATAGTGTCACGGGATCTTTTATATACACTTTCACATTACAGGACAGCACATACCATGGAATGGGAAAAAACATGACGGGTCCACTGAGGGCCTCCTCCTGGACTGGATAATAACCCAGTGGGCCCTTTGAGAAGAAGGAAGAAAGGAAATGTTTTATTTAACAACGCACTCAACACATTTTATTTATGGTTATATGGCGTCAGACATATGGTTAAGAACCACACAGATATTGAGAGTCAACCCGCTGTCGCCATCTCATTGGCTACTCTTTTTGATTAGCAGCAAGGGATCTTTTATATGCACCATCACACAGACAGGGTAGTAAATACCACAGCCTTTGATATGCCAGTCGTGGTGTACTGGCTGGAATGAGAAATAGCCCAGTGAGCCTACTAACGGAGATTGATCCCAGACCGACTGTGCATTGAGCGAGCGCTTTACCACTGAGCTACGTCCTGCCCCAGGGCCCTTTGAGAAAGACTGGTCTGATGAAGGAAGAGTTATAATTATTTGGCGTAAGACACATGGTTAAGGACCACACAGATAATGAGAGAGGAACCTGCTGCTGCAACGCAATGGTATACTATTTCCGATTAACAGCAAGGGATCTTTTTATATGCAGTATCCCAGAGACAGGATAGTACATCATCAGGCGAGCACTTAACCACTGGGTTATGTCCTACTCCAGTCTTATTAAAGACTCAATTGACAACATACTGCAAACTCTTAACCACTGAGTTAAAGCCTATTCCCAGCGGACAGTAAAACATACTGCGAAATCCTTTATTTTCATGGGCTTAAATTTTTATGTTTTTGCAAAAACACACACAGGACAAAATATTCGGTGGATTAGTACAGATTATCACTAACCTGCATCACCAGGGCGTGTTTCTTGCTGGAAAACTTCTGACAGGCCATGTGTATGAAACATAGCCCGATACAGAAGTTGACGAGCGGATCTCTCGGCGTGTGGCGCAGGACGGCTACGTACTCTCCTGAAACAAACAACACAGAGCTTGTCAGTAAACCGGGCAAAAATCACGGTTTAACCTCGACAAAATATTTTGTTAGGTACTTTAGCTATCGTAATTTTTTTAACACATAGCTAAATAGTTTGTTTTTGCAATACAATAAACTTTCATCATAAATACATAATCTTACATTATTTAGTGTTTTTGTGACTACATTATTTATTACTCAATGAACTGAAGTAGCTAACTTTTGAATAGGACCAGAAAATCGTGTCTAGCCTTTGTGCTAGATGATTTCTAAATATGCTGAGTATGGGTGGCTGATGTCATAACTCATGTTTTAGGACGACTCATGTCATAACTCATGTTTTACGATGACTCATGTCATAACTCATGTTTTACGATGACTCATGGCATAACTCACGTTTTACGATGACTAATGGCATAACTGATGCTTTTTAAAATTTCATTAAATTAAGTAATTGTCAAGTTGCCATTTCAGTTTGAATCATTGTTTTAAAACGTTGATCTCTGAATTGACACGGATTGACCCAGAGGGATGACGAGAGGTAGGACTTACCCAGTGCATGTTTGTACGTTCCACAAATCAAACTGTTGTGTCCGTTAATTATACCAAGCGCTCTGTTGTCAGGATCCTGAAGAAAAATGAGAGAAGAAATAAAACAAAATCCGTGGTATCACATACAAAAATACTTTATCACATTTCAGTGCTGTCACCTGAACTGTAGACAACTAAAGCATAATGCCAAAAAAACAAGACCGATAGAAATACAGCAAATTACTTCAGCAATATGCACCTAAACATGATTGAAGTACTAAATAATGATTAACAAAAATGTTTGTAGCAATTATGTTAGCCCAGCTCACACACTAAATTTGGTAAAATACTGTAAGGAAGCTAGGAAAAGCTACTATATGTCTCTGCGTTCTACAACATGATCAGTATAGACAGAAAATAATTTTTTGAAAAAATCATGCCATAAAATAAAAGGTGCATGTAATTATTTTGTTTTCCTATTATTCTGACAATAGACATTTTATTATTCTAGTGTGTCCATGCATACATCCTCCAGATATTTACAAATGTCAAATATTTAGATGGCAAATTAAACTCAAGACCTTCACAAAATATTTGCAAGTTAAACTAATTCATTACCTTCATAAGGAGACCAAGAGCAAACTTGCGATTCCGTATGTCTGTTGTGTAAATGATAATCTGAGAAAACAGGTTCCATGCCTGTTTGTTGTGTGGATACTGAAAACGTAGTTAACCGTGTTAGCAAATGAAAATGTTGAAGAAAAGAAAAAAAACAAGAAAATAATATCACTTTCACTGATATAAGCAATTGTACAAGACTGTTTTTAAAGAAGTATAAAATGTTCATCTAAATTAATATATAAAATATACAACAACTGCAAAGATTGAATTAATTATTAAAACAAAGACACTTACACTCGGACTAAAACCAAAACATTTTTGATGTGACATTAAAAAAATTGACATTATTTCTTTATTTTCGTACCCACAAATGCGAGTTATTTCCCATGCAGTTTAGTTGACTGCAGAGTAAAGTTTTAAATATGGATGACTCACCTTCATACATATATCTCTGATGAAGTTTTAAATATGGATGACTCACCTTCATACATATATCTCGGATGAAGTTTTAAATATGGATGACTCACCTTCATACATATATCTCGGATGAAGTTTTAAATATGGATGACTCACCTTCATACATATATCTCGGATGAAGTTTTAAATATGGATGACTCACCTTCATACATATATCTCGGATGAAGTTTTAAATATGGATGACTCATCTTCATACAAATATCTCGGATGAAGTTTTAAATATGGATGACTCACCTTCATACAAATATCTCGGATGAAGTTTTAAATATGGATGACTCACCTTCATACAAATATCTCGGATGAAGTTTTAAATATGGATGACTCACCTTCATACATATATCTCGGATGAAGTCTTAAATATGGATGACTCACCTTCATACATATATCTTGGATGAAGTTTTAAATATGGATGACTCACCTTCATACAAATATCTCGGATGAAGTTTTAAATATGGATGACTCACCTTCATACATATATCTCGGATGAAGTTTTAAATATGGATGACTCACCTTCATACATATATCTCTGATGAAGTTATATGCAAACTGTCCATTTTTGTTAAGAACACAGGCTGTCAGACAGATGAACTCACTTTCCTGTAATCATAGACAAGCAAGTCAGAATAACAAAAACAAAGAAACACAGTTTGTTTAATACTAAAACTCAGCAGAAATGCATATTATTTATTTAGTCCTCTTCAATTTATTTAAAATTATTCAGTTTGAATCCCAGAAGTTTTTGAGTGTATTAAAATGATCAATATCTTGAGAACATCTTAGGTCTGTGTTGACAGTCTGTTTACTAAATTCATGCAATCATGGGAAAATATATATTGTGAAATATTAATTTTTCTTCTGTTGTTCACAATATTTAAAACAAGAAGTTTTATTAAAAATGCAACACTTTATTTTATTCTAAACAAATCTTTAAACAAGCTTAACAAAGTGCATTGGTTTCATGAAATGTGTTATGCATTCTATTATACCATTAATAACAATGGCAAACCCATGACTGCCGACACTGGAATGGGAAGAGAACAATTACGTGATGGACAGTTACAAAACAAATGGGTACAGAAACGTAATCTCAACTCACACTATACTGCCTCCCCATAATATTGTGTAATACACTCCATAGCTATATTTATTGGCATGGAGATGTGCCATTTAAAGTTTGTGAAATTCAGAGATACAATAATCAAACAAACCCATATTAAGCCTTGCATGGAAAGTAAAAACAAATAGGTCTGAATTTGCCAATCGGTTTTTATCTTATACACTTGTAACTACATACATATACAATCTTTAAACACAGATGTTTTTAAAAAAACAAAACAAAAACCAAACCCCAGGCTTCATAAATAGGACCCTGTTCACATAATATCCATTAATTTACGATTATATGAAAGGAAGCAGGCATTAGCGAGGTTTGAGATGACGAGGAACTGACCTTGATTTTGTCCTGGTCGTTCATGAACTGTGGACAGGCGAGTCCGAGTGTGGTGATCTCCATCAGCTCGTCCAGCTGATTCAGTTTCAGCAGCGCGTCACACAGCTGGCAAAACAATAAACATTCATCTCATACAAACTATTTATCATACTGAGCATTGAAAACCAGCATTCGGAGAGTACTGCTAATGCAATACATGTCCCCTACCGAGCCCAACAAATTTATATATTCCCAAAGTTCAACAACCATAAGGCTGTGAAAAATGAATAAATTTCCATGTAAGTCAAACTTGATCTGTAACAATATATGATGAAGCTATACACACAATTTCAGCTACATATCTTGGAAAATTATATGTGGGACAGACAGACAGAAGGATGGAGGTGAAACCAATAGTCCCCTCAGGTTGGACTGGTAGGGGACAGACAGACAGACAGACAGAAGGATGGAGGTGAAACCAATAGTCCCCTCAGGTTGGACCAGTAGGGGACAGACAGACAGAAGGATGGAGGTGAAACCAATAGTCCCCTCAGGTTGGACTGGTAGGGGACAGACAGACAGACAGACAGAAGGATGGAGGTGAAACCAATAGTCCCCTCAGGTTGGACCAGTAGGGGACAGACAGACAGAAGGATGGAGGTGAAACCAATAGTCCCCTCAGGTTGGACTGGTAGGGACAGACAGACAGACAGACAGACAGACAGACAGACAGACAGAAGGATGGAGGTGAAACCAATAGTCCCCTCAGGTTGGACTGGTAGGGGACAGACAGACAGACAGACAGACAGAAGGATGGAGGTGAAACCAATAGTCCCCTCAGGTTGGACTGGTAGGGGACAGACAGACAGACAGACAGACAGACAGACAGAAGGATGGAGGTGAAACCAATAGTCCCCTCAGGTTGGACTGGTAGGGGACAGACAGACAGACAGACAGACAGACAGCAAACTGGGGTGCGACAATTCTTCTCCAGACATTATCGATGTATTACTGGGCTGTCACCCTTCCATGGCAGACATGTAAAGGTGTTCTATGGTGATACCTGATTCCACCCCAAATCATAACACTTCCGCCTCCCCATCGGTCAGTTCGGACAATGCACTCATCTTGATATCGTTCTCAACAACGACGCCAAGTTCACGTAGTCGTCCATCAGCATGTCCAAGATGAAATCGAGATTCATCTGAAAACAAGACACCTTCCCACTGCCGTCTATTCCAGTATCAATGACGATTACACCAGTTTAAATGTGCATGTCTGTGACGTTGAGTAAGAATTGGCCCAACGTAGGGGCGTCTAGCCTGCAATCCTGCTGCAAGTAAGCAGCATCGTATAGTGTTTGCGCTAACTGAACCATGTCTCCCTTGAATCGTAGGTGTGTGCGAGCGAGCAGCTGGTTGTGTGCGATCACATAAATGTGTGCGGATGATGTAACGATCTTGTCTTGGTGCTGTAACCTTCTGTTGGCCAGGTCGTGGTCGATGTCGAGTGGTCTCAGTTTGTTGTAAACGACTAAACAGTCTCGATATTGTTGAGTGATGACATCTAAGACGTTGTGCTATAGCGCGATTTGATAATCCAGCATCATGCATCCCAACTGCTCTTTCGCGTTCTTGTGGTGTCAATATGGGCATTGTAATAATGTTTTGTCACATAAAGGAACAGTACAAAATTACAGTAGCTTTTAAAGGCCGTAATCTAAGCTATCACAATTTGCACGCACAGACACTTGTTGCATGTTATTTTTCAGAAGTGCGACATGTGTTGCGTTTTGGTGACTATCTCCAGATTGTAAGGTTTTATGATTTATCGATAAAGTGCATTGTTGTAAAAGTTCATTATTTTAATTTCCTAATGGTAAATTAATAAGTTACAGAATTTACACTTCACAATTTGTGTGCATTTTCATTTAAAACGTATAACATTGAATACAATACCATGGTGCGTTTTCAATGGTGTTCAGTATATATGATATGATCTATCACACCACAGGCTGGCATCTACCTCTGAGATACATCATCCCAGCCCATTGGAAGATTTTAACCATTTCACTGGCTATGTGGAGTTTTGGATCAGTCTAATTCAATAAGGGGAGGGGAGAAGTGTAACAGGTTAGAGGTCAGGTTAAGGATAAAAAGAAATGAATATATTCTGTTTCATGTAACATAAATACTGTCTTACTTTGACGTAGATGTCCCACAGGTCGTTATCTTTAACACTTTTATCCGCATCACTCAGACTGGACTGGAAGGATGTTGGCTTCTCTGAAACAAAATGAAAGTCTGTCAGGCCACAGCACATTTTTACAATTATATGAGAAAATACCACAAAATACCAAACACATAGACACTCTGAAAACAAATTTCTTGCTGCAGTTGATGAACTCGGCAAGCTTGTCCACGCAGTAAACAGCAACCAAACATTAATATTGCTACTTAATATTAAACCATTATCACAAACTGACTCTTTAAACAAAATTACAATAGAACAGACTACTTTATATTTATAATTGAATATTATGGCACCACACCACCATTGGTCGTGTTGTTACTTGCTGTAGCAGCTTAATATAGTCCGGTTTAGGAAATAGTGCCTCATAACACAAATACTACAAAATTCTGATATGTTTTTTGAAATGTTTCTGTGATGATTACATGTAGGTTGACCTCTGTAGTATTTAAATAACCCATTGGTTTGAAGTAACTTGTTAATGTAGTACTAACTGATAACAACTGTGCAGTTAAGTGGTATGGTGCCACTTGTATAACAGCAACACGAGGCGGTGGTTGGGCATAGGGGCCATTAATTAAAACATTTTGTGGTCGACCTATTTTAATTTTTTACATGGTACATGTCAATTGAGAGACCTCCCTAAAATTAATAGTCACATGACCCTCTCGACAGTGTTGTATTTTTCACAGAATATATTCTGACAGAGAAATTGTATTGAACTGCATGGAGTAATTAATTTTGGTGTGTAAACTTAGTCTTTTTTGAGTAACCTTTTATGAAGGAATAAATGGTTTTATTTAATGGTGTAATCAACAGATTTTTATCTGCAGTTATATGGTGTCAGAAATATGATTAAGGACTACACTTGAGAGAGAAAACCCTTGTCCGTCATTCCATGGGTTTCTCATTTTTTATTAGTAGCAATGTATCTTTTATATGCAACATCCCACAGACAGAATAGTACACATCAGTGTTTGTTACACCAACTGCGAAACACTGTCTACAACAAGAAATAGCCCATTGATAGGGATCATTCATCATCCACAGACCGACTGCGCATCAAGTAAATGCTGTACCACTGGGTTACACCAACTGCGAAACACTGGCTACAACAAGAAATAGCCCATTGATAGGGATCATTCATCATCCACAGACCGACTGTGCATCAAGTAAATGCTGTACCACTGGGCTACACCAACTGCGAAACACTGGCTACAACAAGAAATAGCCCATTGATAGGGATCATTCATCATCCACAGACCGACTGCGCATCAAGTAAATGCTGTACCACTGGGTTACACCAACTGCGAAACACTGGCTACAACAAGAAATAGCCCATTGATAGGGATCATTCATCATCCACAGACCGACTGCGCATCAAGTAAATGCTGTACCACTGGGCTACATTAAGCCTAACGTTTTATGAATTAAATGTGTAAAAGAAATAAAATATGTTAAAGTCTCACCCATTCCTGAGAGGTTTGTATCTCTGTTGAGGAAAACTCTCAAAGCATCAGCTCGATGTTTGTGAGTCCGATACGTGAACACAACTGAAAAAACAAAAAATATGCAAAATTAAGGTATCTTTTACATATAAGCAAGAAATTGTTGCCCGATTACTAATAAAACAGGTCAGTTTGTACTATAAGAGATGATTTGGAAGAATAAAAATACAACTTTTTAAGACAGTAGTTATCAATGCTGGTCAGCTTGTACTATAAGAGATGATTTGGAAGAATAAAAATACAACTTTTTAAGACAGTAGTTATCAATGCTGGTCAGTTTGTACTATAAGAGATGATTTGGAAGAATAAAAATACAACTTTTTAAGACAGTAGTTATCAATGCAGGTCAGTTTGTACTATAAGAGAACATTTGGAAGAATAAAAATACAACTTTTTAAGACAGTAGTTATCAATGCAGGTCAGTTTGTACTATAAGAGAACATTTGGAAGAATAAAAATACAACTTTTTAAGACAGTAGTTATCAATGCTGGTCAGTTTGTACTATAAGAGAACATTTGGAAGAATAAAAATACAACTTTTTAAGACAGTAGTTATCAATGCTGGTCAGTTTGTACTATAAGAGATGATTTGGAAGAATAAAAATACAACTTTTTAAGACAGTAGTTATCAATGCTGGTCAGTTTGTACTATAAGAGATGATTTGGAAGAATAAAAATACAACTTTTTAAGACAGTAGTTATCAATGCTGGTCAGTTTGTACTATAAGAGATGATTTGGAAGAATAAAAATACAACTTTTTAAGACAGTAGTTATCAATGCTGGTCAGTTTGTACTATAAGAGAAGATTTGGAAGAATAAAAATACAACTTTTTAAGACAGTAGTTATCAATGCAGGTCAGTTTGTACTATAAGAGATGATTTGGAAGAATAAAAATACAACTTTTTAAGACAGTAGTTATCAATGCTGGTCAGTTTGTACTATAAGAGATGATTTGGAAGAATAAAAATACAACTTTTTAAGACAGTAGTTATCAATGCTGGTCAGTTTGTACTATAAGAGATGATTTGGAAGAATAAAAATACAACTTTTTAAGACAGTAGTTATCAATGCAGGTCAGTTTGTACTATAAGAGATGATTTGGAAGAATAAAAATACAACTTTTTAAGACAGTAGTTATCAATGCTGGTCAGTTTGTACTATAAGAGATGATTTGGAAGAATAAAAATACAACTTTTTAAGACAGTAGTTATCAATGCAGGTCAGTTTGTACTATAAGAGATGATTTGGAAGAATAAAAATACAACTTTTTAAGACAGTAGTTATCAATGCAGGTCAGTTTGTACTATAAGAGAACATTTGGAAGAATAAAAATACAACTTTTTAAGACAGTAGTTATCAATGCTGGTCAGTTTGTACTATAAGAGATGATTTGGAAGAATAAAAATACAACTTTTTAAGACAGTAGTTATCAATGCTGGTCAGTTTGTACTATAAGAGATGATTTGGAAGAATAAAAATACAACTTTTTAAGACAGTAGTTATCAATGCTGGTCAGTTTGTACTATAAGAGATGATTTGGAAGAATAAAAATACAACTTTTTAAGACAGTAGTTATCAATGCTGGTCAGTTTGTACTATAAGAGAAGATTTGGAAGAATAAAAATACAACTTTTTAAGACAGTAGTTATCAATGCAGGTCAGTTTGTACTATAAGAGATGATTTGGAAGAATAAAAATACAACTTTTTAAGACAGTAGTTATCAATGCTGGTCAGTTTGTACTATAAGAGATGATTTGGAAGAATAAAAATACAACTTTTTAAGACAGTAGTTATCAATGCTGGTCAGTTTGTACTATAAGAGATGATTTGGAAGAATAAAAATACAACTTTTTAAGACAGTAGTTATCAATGCAGGTCAGTTTGTACTATAAGAGAACATTTGGAAGAATAAAAATACAACTTTTTAAGACAGTAGTTATCAATGCTGGTCAGTTTGTACTATAAGAGATGATTTGGAAGAATAAAAATACAACTTTTTAAGACAGTAGTTATCAATGCTGGTCAGTTTGTACTATAAGAGATGATTTGGAAGAATAAAAATACAACTTTTTAAGACAGTAGTTATCAATGCTGGTCAGTTTGTACTATAAGAGATGATTTGGAAGAATAAAAATACAACTTTTTAAGACAGTAGTTATCAATGCTGGTCAGTTTGTACTATAAGAGATGATTTGGAAGAATAAAAATACAACTTTTTAAGACAGTAGTTATCAATGCAGGTCAGTTTGTACTATAAGAGATGATTTGGAAGAATAAAAATACAACTTTTTAAGACAGTAGTTATCAATGCAGGTCAGTTTGTACTATAAGAGATGATTTGGAAGAATAAAAATACAACTTTTTAAGACAGTAGTTATCAATGCTGGTCAGTTTGTACTATAAGAGATGATTTGGAAGAATAAAAATACAACTTTTTAAGACAGTAGTTATCAATGCTGGTCAGTTTGTACTATAAGAGAACATTTGGAAGAATAAAAATACAACTTTTTAAGACAGTAGTTATCAATGCTGGTCAGTTTGTACTATAAGAGATGATTTGGAAGAATAAAAATACAACTTTTTAAGACAGTAGTTATCAATGCTGGTCAGTTTGTACTATAAGAGATGATTTGGAAGAATAAAAATACAACTTTTTAAGACAGTAGTTATCAATGCTGGTCAGTTTGTACTATAAGAGATGATTTGGAAGAATAAAAATACAACTTTTTAAGACAGTAGTTATCAGTGCTGGTCAGTTTGTACTATAAGAGATGATTTGGAAGAATAAAAATACAACTTTTTAAGACAGTAGTTATCAATGCTGGTCAGTTTGTACTATAAGAGAACATTTGGAAGAATAAAAATACAACTTTTTAAGACAGTAGTTATCAATGCAGGTCAGTTTGTACTATAAGAGATGATTTGGAAGAATAAAAATACAACTTTTTAAGACAGTAGTTATCAATGCAGGTCAGTTTGTACTATAAGAGATGATTTGGAAGAATAAAAATACAACTTTTTAAGACAGTAGTTATCAATGCTGGTCAGTTTGTACTATAAGAGATGATTTGGAAGAATAAAAATACAACTTTTTAAGACAGTAGTTATCAATGCTGGTCAGTTTGTACTATAAGAGATGATTTGGAAGAATAAAAATACAACTTTTTAAGACAGTAGTTATCAATGCTGGTCAGTTTGTACTATAAGAGATGATTTGGAAGAATAAAAATACAACTATTAAAGACAGTAGTTATCAATGCTGGTCAGTTTGTACTATAAGAGAAGATTTGGAAGAATAAAAATACAACTTTTTAAGACAGTAGTTATCAATGCTGGTCAGTTTGTACTATAAGAGATGATTTGGAAGAATAAAAATACAACTTTTTAAGACAGTAGTTATCAATGCTGGTCAGTTTGTACTATAAGAGATGATTTGGAAGAATAAAAATACAACTTTTTAAGACAGTAGTTATCAATGCTGGTCAGTTTGTACTATAAGAGATGATTTGGAAGAATAAAAATACAACTATTAAAGACAGTAGTTATCAATGCTGGTCAGTTTGTACTATAAGAGAAGATTTGGAAGAATAAAAATATTGCCTTTTTAGACAGACGCTACTTAATACAGATCAGTTTTAATGACTTTATATATTAAAAAGTTGTCTTCTTTAAGACAGAAGGTTGCTTGTTTGTACATCAGTACAAACCTGTCGAGGAAAGACGTGTTCACCCACTTCTCATGAAGGAATGAATGTTTAACGACACCCCAGCACAAAAGCCTACTTCTCATGAAGGAATGAATGTTTAACGACACCCCAGCACGAAAACCTACTTCTCATGAAGGAGGGGTTGTAGACGTGACTGAAGCGGTTGAAGAGCAGCATCTTGCTGGAGTGGATGAACTCGGCCAGCTTGTCCTGGGAGAACAGCAGGTGACACTTGTGGAGCAGCAACAGCTGGTCCTGGTCAGACATCTCACCCTCCTGCCCACCCTCTGAAAATCATAATCAGCAGATTTTATCCAACAAGACCTTTGAACAGTTTAAACTACGGCTATTTGCTGTCTTAGCACATCGATATATTGTAATATGTCTAAATAGCAAAAACTTGCTACATAGACTATACCAAGAAGCAAGGGATTTTTATATGAACTGTCCTACATTTCAACACCTATCATAGTCTTTGATATACCAATTGTGGGGCACTGATTGAAACGAGAAGACCCCCTTTTCCTAAAGATACAACGACAGGATTTAATGCTATATCCCAAGCATCTTAGGTAAACTGTTCAAGTTGCTAAATCCGAAAATAAATACAATGTGTTGAACAGTTTTAACATCAACTTCTCACAGAGGTAGCTTGATTGTAGCGGGTCCTAATCTTCACATTTACCCTCAGAATAAAGAACAATAAGATACAATCTTTTGCTATTTGTCAAATTTTAAATCTTTAGTTGCCTTTTTGTGACTGCAACATCCAATTTGCAAAGAACATAAAAAGTTATATACTTTAATGTTTGCACACCCAGAGGTCACCCTGCCATCGCCAATTGTTCAATATTATACAAAGTTGCTGCAACACATAGTATAAAACTACAGAAATTCTATTAATAAATTAGCCACTTTACAATAATTTTAATAACCAAATATGTTACATACAGTGAAACTCCTCAGTAAACCAGAATTCCCTCATAACTGGACGTTTTTCATGATCTCTGGTTAAATATCAATACAGAACTTCTCTATAAACCAGATAATTGGCTAAAACTAAATTCTCTTGACCCCTGCGTACCTCGAGACAGCACCTGTATCGCCTCCTCGTGTTTGCCGAGCTGCTGTTGTAAAGCTGACAGAGAGACGCGCCCCCCGAAGTGAGATGGCGCTTTCTCCACAACCTGTGTGTAGGCTGCCACTGCTCCGTGCAGGTCACCCATCGAGTTCAGACACTCGCCCAGTCGCAGCCACACAGCCGCCTGTAAACACAACACACACAGCAATTAATAAAACAATCTGAGATACTCAGTGTAGGTGGCCACCCATCGAGTTGAGACACTTGCCCAGTCACAACCACACAGCCACCTGCAATCACAACACACAGCAATTAATAAAACAATCTCAGAAACTGAGTGTAGGCGGCCACCCATCGAGTTGAGACACTCGCTCAGTCGCAGCCACACAGCCACCTGCAAACACAACACACATAGCAATTAATAAAACAATCTGAGACATTTGAGTGTAGGTGGCCACCCATCAAGTTGAGACACTCGTCCAGTCGCAGCCACACAGCAGAAAAAACATTTATAAATAGCATTTACGTCATTAAATTTGGAGGAGCACACATTTTGCTTCAGAAAAAAGATTCAACATTGGTATTTTAAAGTAAGAACATCCAACAAAACTGAGAAGTAGCATATGAATATGGAAGTAGACTCTTGGGGAATCCCCAAAATTTACGACACGTTAATGTTGGTTTTACTGCTACAAATGAATTTGATTAATCAATCAAATTTCACATTATATGCAGAGTGAATTAGAATAAAAAATAGTCTGTAACAAGTTAAGGAATATGTGTACAATGATATCAAAGTACATTTTAAAATAGGGCCATCAGGCCTGGTGCTTATAAAACTTTCAGTCTAGACTCTAGACTCTAATGCAGTCTTTAATATCATCTCTAGACTCTAATACAGTGTTTAATATCATCTCTAGACTCTAATACAGTCTTTAATATCATCTCTAGACTCTAATACAGTGTTTAATATCATCACTAGACTCTAATACAGTGTTTAATATCATCACTAGACTCTAATACAGTCTTTAATATCATCTCTAGACTCTAATACAGTCTTTAATATCATCTCTAGACTCTAATACAGTGTTTAATATCATCTCTAGACTCTAATACAGTGTTTAATATCATCTCTAGACTCTAATACAGTGTTTAATATCATCACTAGACTCTAATACAGTGTTTAATATCATCACTACTCTAATACAGTGTTTAATATCATCTCTAGACTCTAATACAGTCTTTAATATCATCTCTAGACTCTAATACAGTGTTTAATATCATCTCTAGACTAATACAGTCTTTAATATCATCTCTAGACTCTAATACAGTCTTTAATATCATCTCTAGACTCTAATACAGTCTTTAATATCATCACTAGACTCTAATACAGTCTTTAATATCATCTCTAGACTCTAATACAGTCTTTAATATCATCACTAGATTCTAATACAGTCTTTAATATCATCTCTAGACTCTAATACAGTCTTTAATATCATCTCTAGACTCTAATACCGTCTTTAATATCATCACTAGACTCTAATACAGTGTTTAATATCATCACTAGACTCTAATACAGTGTTTAATATCATCTCTAGACTCTAATACAGTCTTTAATATCATCACTAGACTCTAATACAGTCTTTAATATCATCTCTAGACTCTAATACAGTCTTTAATATCATCACTAGACTCTAATACAGTGTTTAATATCATCACTAGACTCCAATACAGTGTTTAATATCATCTCTAGACTCTAATACAGTCTTTAATATCATCTCTAGACTCTAATACAGTGTTTAATATCATCTCTACTCTAATACAGTGTTTAATATCATCTCTAGACTCTAATACAGTCTTTAATATCATCTCTAGACTCTAATACAGTCTTTAATATCATCTCTAGACTCTAATACAGTCTTTAATATCATCACAATGACATACAAACTGTATCCATGGGATGTCATTACAGATTGATTCTAGACTAAAGGTTTTATAAAACTTTCAGCCCGGACTCTAGACTCTAATAGTCTTTAATATCATCTCTAGACTCTAATACAGTGTTTAATATCATCTCTAGACTCTAATACAGTGTTTAATATCATCTCTAGACTCTAATACAGTGTTTAATATCATCTCTAGACTCTAATACAGTGTTTAATATCATCTCTAGACTCTAATACAGTCTTTAATATCATCTCTAGACTCTAATACAGTGTTTAATATCATCTCTAGACTCTAATACAGTGTTTAATATCATCTCTAGACTCTAATACAGTCTTTAATATCATCTCTAGACTCTAATACAGTCTTTAATATCATCTCTAGACTCTAATACAGTCTTTAATATCATCACAATGACATACAAACTGTATCCATGGGATGTCATTACAGATTGATTCTAGACTAAAGGTTTTATAAAACTTTCAGTCCGGACTCTAGACTCTAATACAGTCTTTAATATCATGACAATGACATACAAACTGTATGCATGTGACGTCATTACAGATTGATTCTAGACTAAAGGTTTTATAAAACTTTCAGTCCGGACTCTAGACTCTAATACAGTCTTTAATATCATGACAATGACATACAAACTGTATGCATGTGACGTCATTACAGATTGATTCTAGACTAAAGGTTTTAGTAGCACGGGGCAACTTTATAAGCACACGGCCTGGTATCTAAAATGTGGTGATTTTGATGCCTGGTTGATAACAAACCTGCTGCCACCACAGGCTACTCCTAAAAAGAAACAAAGGATCTTTTATATGTATTTTCCCACAAACAGAAGGGCACATACAAGAACCTTTGATGAATCTGTTGTGTGGCACTAGTTAGAATGGGGGAGAAAACACCGTGTTTTCATGGAGGGCGATAGATCATGGGACCCATCACATCTCAAGAGAATGCTCTACCATCGAGCTATATTCTGCTCCATTCATCAAATACACAAAATAATCCTTGTCACTAGGAAGCTATAACAACCGAGTCTCAACTTGTACTCAATGATTTTGTTTCATTTTCGTCAGTCAAGGATTTTAAAGATAATGTCTACATAAATTGTTTCTACCTAATTATTACATGACCCACTGCAAACCCAAGATGCAGTAGACCAAAATTGTGAAAAAAGGTCTATCTTGTGGCCTGGACAAAATTTGACAAGAACAACAGAAATGAAAACAGTATGGTTTTAGAATGATGATGTGTGTCACCGATATCTGGTAATTATACTGTTTGTTAATATAGTGCTCAACTATATCTATGGTATTTGGTAATTATACTGTTTGTTAATATAGTGCTCAATTATATCTATGGTATTTGGTAATTATACTGTTTGTTAATATAGTGCTCAATTACATCTATGGTATTTGGTAATTATACTGTTTGTTAATATAGTGCTCAATTACATCTATGGTATTTGGTAATTATACTGTTTGTTAATATAGTGCTCAATTACATCTATGGTATTTGGTAATTATACTGGATTTTGTTTTGTTTCTTAAATACAGCAGGGTTAGGATGTAGCCCAGTGGTAAAATGTCTTATTGATGTGCTGTTGGTCTAGGATCGATCCCCATCAGAGGGCCAATTGGGCTATTTTTCATTCAAGGCAATATTAAAGGCTGTGGTATGTGCTATCCTTGCTGTGGGATAGTGCATATAAAAGATCCCTTGTGTGCAGTACAACAGGTTGCTCTGAATGTGCACATTTAACCCTATGACCTGATCTGACCTAATGAAAAAATATAGCAGGTATCCTCTCTAAGACTATATGACAAAAAAATGTTTGACATCCAACAGCCGATGATCAACAAATTAATGTGCTCTAGTGGTATCATAAAACAAAAAACAAACTTTAAATCCAACAATCAATTAAATATAGTTACTTCATTTACTGATTATTATCAACAGTGTTACACAACATGGTCAGTTGGACTACAGTTGAACAATTAGTTATTTCAGACAGGTTCTAGAATGTGAATGCATTGTAACCTTGTTGTACGACTTGGACAAGACGAGCTTCCTGATGATGGGTTCCGCTTCAGAGTAGTGTCCCCTGTCCATGAAGGCCTCGGCCACGTCCAGGTAGAGGTCACCAAACTCATCAATGTCCTCCTCAAACAGAGACTTCAACGTGTCCTGAAACCACAGCATACACCCATAGAAACACATGCTTTAATGACAGGTACCAACATATGGCAGAGTACTTGTATTAAACAAGAATTCCACATAGGTATATGCATTACCTACCATAAGCTTATTTGATGTCACTGACAGTTGCATCAATATATATTTATCTTAATGCATGTTACAACAAATAATGCATGTTAAAACAAATAAAAATCAAACAAACAAGAAAAACGACACAAAAGCAAAAACAAATTCAACTGGGGTTTTTTCACATGCATTATAATGAACATCCATACATTCAACTATAAACCAAGTTTGAGAAATGGAGCTGAACCGAAAAGTTTAACATTCAGTTGAATACAAAAGAAAAGTTGATGACGTCACTGCCATGGCTGTCCTCAGAAAAGTAATACCTACATTTTGTATTTGTATTTTGTAACGGTAAGACAAAAACCATTCATCCCACCTGGCCCCTTTCTTATAAAACTGTTAGAGTGAAGACTCAATCTCTAATGACATCACACGCATACAATTGGTATGGTATTGTCATGACAACAGTGTCTCGGACTCAGTCTCAAGTCTAGACTCTAATAAAAGTTTTATAAGCACCAGGCTTTTTCTTACGGATTCCGACACTACTTAGGGCATCCCACCTGTTCTTACAGACTGACATTCTACTTAGGGCATCCCACCTGTTCTTACAGACTGACATTCTACTTAGGGCATCCCACCTGTTCTTACAGACTGACATTCTACTTAGGGTATGAGATGTACTACAGTCCGTCCCACAGGGAACACCTTTTTTCATACTATGGAATTTACTGCCATTTATTTATTACTAATCAGACTGATTTGTAAATTGCACACAAAAATAGTAATAGTATGGTCTTTCTATAACACTTTTATGTTTCTTCTTATGTCAAACCAAACTGAAATTATTTACAATTATTTTTTTTATAGAATGATGAGATGGACTATAGGTTCATACACTTTTTAATCAATGAAATTGCATGACTTGCCATGACCTTTTGTGAAAGGGTTTTCATGCAATCATCAGCATATTATAATGTTTTGGTAGAGACTGCCCTCTTTTTGTGTTATTTTAAATGCTAAACAATGATTTTAAATCATTTTTCATTTTCCATGACCCTTAGGACTCATGACTTTCCAACCCTAGAAAATAAGATCTGCAAATTTCATGACTTTTCATGATTTTCAAGACCATGTTATATTTTTCTGTTTAAAACCGACAGAACAGGATGCATTTTACAACTGGGGTGATGGACACGCACTGGCTTTTATATTTCAGTATCATCTAGTCCACAATGGAGTGCACTCTGCTACTAAGACCCAATTCACACCCTGAAAGCCTACACCCCAGATACATGTGGCCAGCAATAAACAAACTGCAAGAATACACACACACACACACATATATATATATATATATATATATATATATATATATATATTTTTTTTTTTCTCGAAACTATCTTAGCACTATGATATAAAATCATTATAGGCTATTACATTACTACGGCATGTGTTTTAGTAACGACATAGCCTAATATGGTTGTACGATATCATAGCGCTATCATAACTTTGGAAATATGTAACTAGGTCTGTATTATTTATACCGTGTATTTATTTATGCAATTGGCAGATGACACAGGAAACAATAAAAACTCTACAATAAATCATGCTGTTAAAATATATGCACCACCAAAATCATTGCCTGGTGTTCAAACTCGTTTCTTTGAGGCAGGGACAGAAAACTTAGTATAATATTTAATTTCAGATGTACTTAAATGTAATTAAAAATCTGGAGAATGGTGGGGTTTTTTTCAAACTCACCAAACCTAACTTCCTAAAGTATTTCTTTATTTAAAAAATATTATTTGAGCTTTTCAGCGAGCTTGCATGTCTATTATGCTTGTTTACCTGAGAACACAACAAAAATAGAAATAACAGATTTTATGTTAATTTATAGCTACTGGTAGTAAAACTGGCAACTGAAACTGATAACTAGTTTCTACACAGCTGTTCTACATATCTGAGACTCAGTAAACCAGAACACATAAAACACATCAGTGCTGTTACTGTCAGTAATAGTGTGTATTAATGTGTATTCTACCCTGAGGGAATTCTCTAATACTTCAAACACACATATATTAATTTATAAATAAGGCATTTGCAACAAACTGATATTAAACTGATTTCAGCTTTGTTAATCTTTCTTATAGCGTGACAGCTGGTAAAACAATGGACCTCGATTACTTATTTCCTATTCAAAGCTGTGATAAACATAATTATGGTAATTAGGTGCCACACATGTGGTAACAACTAGATATTAAACATATTTTAATTAAGTGGGAAACATGGTAATCGTGTTAAACATATAATAATAGGTATTAAACATACGATAATTAGACATTAAACATATATGGCTACATTTACGTCAGTCTTCTGTGAATAGGGTTGAGAATTCCAGTAGTTATCAGACTCACCTGAAAGGGTTTAAAAATGCCAGTAGATATCAGACTCGCCTGAATGGGCTTAAGAACTCCAGGATACATCACACTCACCTGAATAGGGTTGAGAATTCCAGTATATATCGGACACATGTGAATGGGTTTAATAATTCCAGTATATCACTCACCGGAATGGGCTTAAGAATTCCAGTAGATATTTGACTCTCCTGAATGGGCTTAAAAATTCCAGTAGATATCAGACTCACCTGAATGGGATTAAGAATTCCAGTAGATATTTGACTCTCCTGAATGGGCTTAAGAATTCCAGTAGATATCAGACTCACCTGAATGGGCTTAAGAATTCCAGTATATATTTGATTCTCCTGAATGGACTTAAGAATTCCAGTAGATATTTGACTCTCCTGAATGGGCCTAAGCATTTCAGTAGATATTTGACTCTCCTGAATGGCCTAAGAATTCCAGTAGATATCACTCACCTGAATGGGCTTAAGAATTCCAGTAGATATCAGACTCACCTGAATGGGCTTAAGAATTCCAGTAGATATCAGACTCACCTGAATGGGTTTAAGAATTCCAGTAGATATCAGACTCACCTGAATGGGTTTAAGAATTCCAGTGTGTATGAGACACACAATTAGCTTTACAAGAAGATCAATGGGCAAGAGGTCAGGGGTCACACATCTGAACAAAGAAACATGAATGAAATCAGCCATATCATCCGAGTTCCACAAACAGCAAAGACAGGCTAGGTGAACTTCACTAATGAATATAATACAATGACATGTACAAATGACAGCTAAAAAGGTATTTCTTTATACTTTCAAGTTTGTTTTTAAAAGTTTGTTTTCATTTAACGACACCACTAGAGCACACTGATTAATTAATCATCAGCTATTGGATGTCAAACATTTGGTAATTCTGACATGTAGTCATCTTAGGAAACCAGCTATATTTTTCCTAATGCAGCAAGGGATCTTTTATATGCACTTTTGCACAGACAGGAAAGCATATACCACAGCCTTTGACCAGTTGTGGAGCACGAGTTGGAACAAGAATTATACTTCCAAAAACCACAGATCTTGAAGTGAAGTATTTCTGTAATCTACTCAATTGTACTCCATTATAAAATTTGTAATTGATTAATTAATCAGCCAGTTCAAGAGTGTAAATTCTTGATGCACTTGTTTAATCAGAACATCATTACGATTATCATCAAATATTATGGGTGAACCAGTTTCGGTAAGCATAAGCATTCCGTTCTAAAGTATATCAATATTTATAAACAGACAATTGTTATCCAAATAGCTACCTTTTTATTAGTATTTCTATGCTTCAAATGAGCACTAAACTGGCTGCTAAGTAGCTAAGTTTACCGCACATGAGTCACAAACTGTAGCATGCATCAGCAGTAAATACTGTTAAATATGTAACCTGTTTCGTTGAGTGAAACGTTTAGTGACATAGTTTACAGAAACAACTTCTCAACAAAAATCTTTTCAGTGTTTAATCAAAACAGGTATGTTTGTCCATAAAACATGTACTTATAATAATTTACGCACTCAATACATTTTATTTATGGTTATATTGCATCAGACATATGGTTAAGGACCACACAGATACTGAGAGAGGAAACCTGCTGTCGCCACTTTATGGGCTACTCTTTTCGATTAGCAGCAAAGGATTTTTTATATGCACCACCCCACAGACAGGATAGTACACACCACAGCCTTTGTTATACCAGTTGTGGACCACTGGCTGGAACGAGAAATAGCCCAATGGGTCCACCCATGGGGATCGATCCTAAACCGACCGCACATCAAACGAACACTTTAAAACTGAACTATGTCCAGTCCTCAGATATCCAGAAAGATATTTATGTTAAAACATATATGGACCATATATTTTTGGCAAGTATCTGTAAAGAGTGTTTTACCAGCAGACGCTGTGACAATCATGTGACTTCAATAACCAGATACCAGTACACCTTAGAACAGACAAAAATAGTTTTTAAAATTAAGTTTTCTTATCATAGAAAAAAGGTATTAAGAAATGTGCCGTGTTTATGAGTGGGTTAAATTCTTCAATCTTGCTTTCTTTGCTCATTTAACTTTATGAACATTTCTGTGAATATGACAGACATTTGTTTGCTTTCCCCATGCAAAATTCAACATCAGAAATATTCAAATGTATGTCCTATTGTGCACAAATGACACAACCATTGAAACAGGTCCCACATCGAAATTGATCCACAGAGGATACATTAAACATATTTTGTTACATCTATTTCACCCACCACATATCCGGCTGGTTTTTTTTTATCATTCTTATTTTTATCTGCATAAAATAACCTATGTGGCCCATATGGTGGCAACAAATTTCCTCTCTCACTGTCTGGACCAATTGTCAAAATATCCACATGTTCCAACACCAAATAGCCATGGTTGTAAATATGAGTCCTTAAATAAATGATTCTTTATTTTCCTCTATATATATCCTTATACTACAGTCCATGTATACTACTCAAAAGAATTAAAGGGTCAGACGATATTTTCGACATTATTTTCTGAATGTCAATTATATTAGCTAGACCATAATGTCACGCATGGTATTGTTCCATTTTGACGAAAGTGGGTCTAAGCAACCCATAAATGATTTAAAATCCACTGTCATTGACACTGTCGACTAGTTCTAATGGCGAAAACATGCTTACATTTGCACGTAAATTAAGGCGAAAGCGAAAGGTCTGCTAAGTGCCCATAACTTGCTTTTTCACAAAGTGCTTCATTTGCATGCTTTGCATGTGTATTCCATATTCCCAATGCTGAATTTCCGTATAATTGGAGCTTGCGTTCGTGTACGGTGCACACTCCAAATTCGACAATGGTACGACGTCAACTGACTATCGAAGATCGAGGAAGGGCTATTGCTTGGCTTCAGGATGGCAATATGCAAAGAAATGTTGCTCTGAGACTTGGTGTCAGTCAGAGTGTCGTTGGCCGACTGTGGCAACGGTACCAAGCAACAAATTCTATTCGAAATCGTCCACGTTCGGGAAGACCCCGAAGCACTACAAATAGAGAGGACTGCTATGGCTCTACGTCAACGCACAACCACTGCACGCTGATTACGTGACAATCTGCGGACTGCGACTGAAACTCAAGTGTCTGAACAAACCATACGCAATCGTCTGAGAGCCAATAATCTACGCTGCCATTGCCAGGCTGCTCGACCACCACTCCTACCACGTCACAGAACGGCCAGACGTCACTGGTGCACACTTCATCTGCGGTGGCAACGTGTTCAGTGGGGTCGAGTGATGTTCACTGATGAGTCCAGGTTTAGTCTCCAGTTCAACGACGGTCGGGTTCGTGTCTACAGACGTCCTGGGGAGCGCTTCGCTGACGTTAACGTTAGACAACGTCACCGGTTCGGTGGTGGCAGCGTCATGGTGTGGGGCGGCATCTCTATCCACCACAGGACCCCCCTCTATGTGGTGGATGGCAATCTGAATGGAATCCGCTATCTGAATGAGATTATCCAGCCGTTGGTTCTCCCAGGCCTTCAGCAGATTGGCGGCGGGGCAGTTCTGCAGGATGACAATGCCAGACCCCACCGCGCCAGGGTGGTATCGCCAGGATGGATTGGCCAGCATATTCGCCTGACTTGGCCCCAATAGAGCACGCCTGGGACGAATTAGGCAGGAGAGTTCGGGATAACCATGCCCCTCCGGCCAACCTTCATGATCTGGGTCAACTTCTTATGGCAGAGTGGCAGGCCATTCCCCAAGAGTTCTTCAGACGTCTGATCAACAGCATGAGGCAACGATGTGTCGAGTGTATTCGCGCCAGGGGTGGATTCACACACTATTAAACGAATGTTCTAATGTGTAAAATCCATGTTTGACAACCTTCAACTTTGACAGCATGTCATGTGACTTTCTTGTATACAGTGACGTTTATTTGTGTTTTTTTGTAAATATGGAACAATAAATTAAATTTTTGGTGTAGTTTACATCATCAATCTAATACACTCTGAAACTTATTTGGTTATAAATTTTTGACCCTTAAATTCTTTTGAGTAGTATATAAAGAGTCACTTACTGTTGAGCTTTCGGACCGATTAGCTCCAAGTCATCAGCATTAATCTCGCAGTCTGCCGACAGTTTGGACCCATCAGCAAAAATAATCTCCACACCGCAGTGTCTTATCAGCACCTAGAGAAATATAGAAAACTTCAAACATTTTCTCTTTCAGGGAACTTTTCTTCTTCAAAATTTTACAATAATCATATACCAAACATCAAAGAACAGTAGTTTAAAAAATAAATAAATAATCACATAAAAGCGTTTCCCCGAGTAAAAAAATCTACAGCTAATGATCATTTTTTATCAAAACCCAAAGTGTATGAAAGTATACCTTTATGTTGTAATGTTTTACCAGTATTTAACAGAAAACAAAGTCATGTCTCTACCAGTATTGACAAACAATGGGTATTTTATATGCCTATATACTTTCTACCTATGGACAATGCACCGAGAACAGACATGGTTTTAGCCATGAATGTTCTTTGTGGGGTCAACTTAACATATATAAATTTTCAGTTATCTTTGTGTTACGATATCATAAAACTGACGTAGGCTATGATGTCACTATGGCATGTGATGTAGTGACAACATAGCCTACGACAGTTTTATGCGTTTGTAGTGCTAAAATCTCTGGTCAGAGTTTATTTCTTACCTTCAATGACTTGATGTAAATCTTCTGTGACAGCAGAAGTTCCAGCAACACATTCACATCTACAACATAAATAATGTAAGCAATCATGAACTGAATGAATGCTTGAAACAAAACATTGTGAAACTCATATAAATATATGAACAACAACAACATAGGAGAATCATGATTTAATCAAGGACAGGACAAGAACAAGATCAGTTTTCAGGTAGAGTTAAAATCTCCCAAAGTCAAGGTCATTAATTCCTGAATAAAACAATAAATAAACACTTCACTATATAAATGCTGCTCTATAAAGCCTTCATTTAATTTCAGCTATTAGCTCATTATGGGAGTCTACACTACTTGCGAGTTATCAAATTTTATAACATCTCAATATGTGAAACAGAATTATTTAATGAAGTTACAAATTATGGCATAATTAACTTTACCTTCTGACGTGATTTCTGCTAGATGAGTATCAAGGGCGTTCTCCATTGTCTTCATGGCTGAACTGATGTCCCCCATTTCATGGTATGCCTGGCAAAAGAAACAGAATTGTGTCAAACAAATACATCAAAGACTGTATTTAAATGTCTTGGTATCAACATCCTTCAACTCCAGTTACTCAACTTCACTCTATACTTCATACAGCTGGGAAGTAAAACAGAAAAATCTCATCTCTCATCCATATTGGTAGAATTCAAATGTCTGGTAGTACTGTTTTCTTTACTAATAACATTGTTTAGTTTAAAGAAAACGTAATTATCACAAATGTCAGTTATATCCTGATATTACTTGAAGGAAGGAAAGGAAGGAAATGTCAGTTATATCGTTATATTACTTGAAGGAAGGAAAGGAAGGAAATGTCAGTTATATCGTTATATTACTTGAAGGAAGGAAAGGAAGGAAATGTCAGTTATATCGTTATATTACTTGAAGGAAGGAAAGGAAGGAAATGTCAGTTATATCGTTATATTACTTGAAGGAAGGAAAGGAAGGAAATGTCAGTTATATCCTGATATTACTTGAAGGAAGGAAAGGAAGGAAATGTCAGTTATATCCTGATATTACTTGAAGGAAGGAAAGGAAGGAAATGTCAGTTATATCCTGATATTACTTGAAGGAAGGAAAGGAAGGAAATGTCAGTTATATCGTTATATTACTTGAAGGAAGGAAAGGAAGGAAATGTCAGTTATATCGTTATATTACTTGAAGGAAGGAAAGGAAGGAAATGTCAGTTATATCCTGATATTACTTGAAGGAAGGAAAGGAAGGAAATGTCAGTTATATCGTTATATTACTTGAAGGAAGGAAAGGAAGGAAATGTCAGTTATATCGTTATATTACTTGAAGGAAGGAAAGGAAGGAAATGTCAGTTATATCGTTATATTACTTGAAGGAAGGAAAGGAAGGAAATGTCAGTTATATCCTGATATTACTTGAAGGAAGGAAAGGAAGGAAATGTCAGTTATATCCTGATATTACTTGAAGGAAGGAAAGGAAGGAAATGTCAGTTATATCCTGATATTACTTGAAGGAAGGAAAGGAAGGAAATGTCAGTTATATCGTTATATTACTTGAAGGAAGGAAAGGAAGGAAATGTCAGTTATATCGTTATATTACTTGAAGGAAGGAAAGGAAGGAAATGTCAGTTATATCCTGATATTACTTGAAGGAAGGAAAGGAAGGAAATGTCAGTTATATCGTTATATTACTTGAAGGAAGGAAAGGAAGGAAATGTCAGTTATATCCTGATATTACTTGAAGGAAGGAAAGGAAGGAAATGTCAGTTATATCCTGATATTACTTGAGGGAAGGAAAGGAAGGAAATGTCAGTTATATCCTTATATTACTTGAGGGAAGGAAAGGAAGGAAATGTCAGTTATATCCTGATATTACTTGAAGGAAGGAAAGGAAGGAAATGTCAGTTATATCCTTATATTACTTGAAGGAAGGAAAGGAAGGAAATGTTTTATTTAATGATGCACTCAACACATTTTATTTACGGTTATATAGTGTCGGATTTATTACTTGAATAAATCTCAAATGCACCAATTCAATGAAGGTACCATTGTTACTTAATTTGTCACATATCATGTTAAATATCTGAAACATGTTCCACATCAGTTATTATTTCATTTCAAAGACATTAAAAATCTAGCAACGTACAAGCAGAGATATAAACTAGAAGTATCTGTATATCCAATGTGTTTTTAATCATCTTAACATTACATTTTTAACTACATGTAAGTTAACCTGCATTTTCTTCCTCAGTATACACAACCAAACCTGTGTTAAGCAGAGTATCAAAACGTGGCCTTTAAGACAGGTGGCTGCTTAATACAGGTCAGTTTATACTATATTAGATGCTTTGGAAGAATACACATGTACCATCTTAAAACAGGTGTCTGCTAGAGCAGGTTTGCATTGGGAGGTAAAATCCAGTTTCAGTTAATACAAGTATTATGATGACCAGAAAACCCCCATTAAATGTACAGATACTAATATTCTAAACAATGTTTTAAACTTAATATATAATTATAGTTGTTAAAAAGGCTCTGTTATTCGAAAATACGCTACAAAGGCAGCAAACTAAAAACAGCAATCATAATTGTGTTTTGTATTAGAAAATGTCAGTATCCTAATTCTGTGTGATGACACTGCCGCTGTAACGAAGATGACGCACCTTGGTCATGCTCCTGGCGAGCTGCATGTAGTGAGAGCCACTGTCGGGGGGGAGGATCTTGAGGATGTGTTGGTAGCCATCCAGCGCCTTGCGGTGTTCGCCCAGCTGTTCATGCAGGCTGCACTTCTGCCACACATACTCCATGTTGTTAGGGTCGGCCTTGATAGCTGGACGCACAAAAAGATTTTAATCATTGTATGTTGTTAGGGTCGGCCTTGATGGCTGGACACACAAAAACATTTTAATCATTGTATGTTGTTAGGGTCGGCCTTGATGGCTGGACGCACAAAAACATTTTAAGATATAGATACATTAAGTGGTAGACTAAAACCCTTAAAACTACTTAATACCAACATCAAATTACACCTTTTTTCCAATGGTTTCAAACTTTCCCAAATTTACCAATTACACGGTCCTACGCTAAAAGTTCCAACAGAAGATTTTCAAGTTTTCTCAAAAGTATTTAAGTTACAACACGTGCAATGAAGAAAGAAAGCACTCACCTTGTGTATAGCACGTGAGAGCTTGTTTAATATTGCCCTGTTCCAGAGACATGTCAGCCAAGCGAATCCATTCCTCCGGCTCATCGGGTCGCAGGTGAGTTGCTATCAGGTAGAACTGACAACCAAACAGGGCTTAACTTAGTAACAAGTATTAACGAAGACACAGAGCACATGCAGATAATACGTAAGAAAACTGGGGTCCTACTATTTAGTCAAGCACACACAAGTTAAACACAAAACAATCGTGTTTAAAGATATTTTCATTAAAAATAACATTCTCCAAATTACAGATATAAGGAATTTTTTTTTTTAACATGTTACTATTTATTATTTAATTGGTAAACATTTTTACTCGAGTGTAATAAATGTGCTATAAATTTGATCTCTAATTATAATATAATAAAATAGTTAAACGTTTTGCCATTCACTGGCAAATTCAATGTGACATTAAAAAAACTAATGAAATGACATTGTTACTTAAAGAAAACAACTGGCCTCGGTGACACAGTGGTTAAGCCATTGGACTACAGGCTGGTAGGTACATGGTTCGCAGTCCAGTACCGGCTCCAACCCAGAGCGAGTTCTTAAGGCCTCAGTGGCGCAGTGATGAAGCCATTGGACTACAGGCTGGTAGGTACATGGTTCGCAGTCCAGTACCGGCTCCAACCCAGAGCGAGTTCTTAAGGCCTCAGTGGCGCAGTGATGAAGCCATTGGACTACAGGTTGGTAGGTACATGGTTCGCAGTCCAGTACCGGCTCCAACCCAGAGCGAGTTCTTAAGGCCTCAGTGGCGCAGTGATGAAGCCATTGGACTACAGGTTGGTAGGTACATGGTTCGCAGTCCAGTACCGGCTCCAACCCAGAGCGAGTTCTTAAGGCCTCAGTGGCGCAGTGATGAAGCCATTGGACTACAGGCTGGTAGGTACATGGTTCGCAGTCCAGTACCGGCTCCAACCCAGAGCGAGTTCTTAAGGCCTCAGTGGCGCAGTGATGAAGCCATTGGACTACAGGTTGGTAGGTACATGGTTCGCAGTCCAGTACCGGCTCCAACCCAGAGCGAGTTCTTAAGGCCTCAGTGGCGCAGTGATGAAGCCATTGGACTACAGGTTGGTAGGTACATGGTTCGCAGTCCAGTACCGGCTCCAACCCAGAGCGAGTTCTTAAGGCCTCGGTGACACAGTGATGAAGCCATTGGACTACAGGCTGGTAGGTACATGGTTCGCAGTCCAGTACCGGCTCCAACCCAGAGCGAGTTCTTAAGGCCTCAGTGGCGCAGTGATGAAGCCATTGGACTACAGGCTGGTAGGTACATGGTTCGCAGTCCAGTACCGGCTCCAACCCAGAGCGAGTTCTTAAGGCCTCAGTGGCGCAGTGATGAAGCCATTGGACTACAGGCTGGTAGGTACATGGTTCGCAGTCCAGTACCGGCTCCAACCCAGAGCGAGTTCTTAAGGCCTCAGTGGCGCAGTGATGAAGCAATTGGACTACAGGTTGGTAGGTACATGGTTCGCAGTCCAGTACCGGCTCCAACCCAGAGCGAGTTCTTAAGGCCTCAGTGGCGCAGTGATGAAGCCATTGGACTACAGGTTGGTAGGTACATGGTTCGCAGTCCAGTACCGGCTCCAACCCAGAGCGAGTTCTTAAGGCCTCAGTGGCGCAGTGATGAAGCCATTGGACTACAGGTTGGTAGGTACATGGTTCGCAGTCCAGTACCGGCTCCAACCCAGAGCGAGTTCTTAAGGCCTCAGTGGCGCAGTGATGAAGCCATTGGACTACAGGCTGGTAGGTACATGGTTCGCAGTCCAGTACCGGCTCCAACCCAGAGCGAGTTCTTAAGGCCTCAGTGGCGCAGTGATGAAGCCATTGGACTACAGGTTGGTAGGTACATGGTTCGCAGTCCAGTACCGGCTCCAACCCAGAGCGAGTTCTTAAGGCCTCAGTGGCGCAGTGATGAAGCCATTGGACTACAGGTTGGTAGGTACATGGTTCGCAGTCCAGTACCGGCTCCAACCCAGAGCGAGTTCTTAAGGCCTCAGTGGCGCAGTGATGAAGCCATTGGACTACAGGCTGGTAGGTACATGGTTCGCAGTCCAGTACCGGCTCCAACCCAGAGCGAGTTCTTAAGGCCTCAGTGGCGCAGTGATGAAGCCATTGGACTACAGGCTGGTAGGTACATGGTTCGCAGTCCAGTACCGGCTCCAACCCAGAGCGAGTTCTTAAGGCCTCAGTGGCGCAGTGATGAAGCCATTGGACTACAGGCTGGTAGGTACATGGTTCGCAGTCCAGTACCGGCTCCAACCCAGAGCGAGTTCTTAAGGCCTCAGTGGCGCAGTGATGAAGCCATTGGACTACAGGCTGGTAGGTACATGGTTCGCAGTCCAGTACCGGCTCCAACCCAGAGCGAGTTCTTAAGGCCTCAGTGGCGCAGTGATGAAGCCATTGGACTACAGGCTGGTAGGTACATGGTTCGCAGTCCAGTACCGGCTCCAACCCAGAGCGAGTTCTTAAGGCCTCAGTGGCGCAGTGATGAAGCCATTGGACTACAGGCTGGTAGGTACATGGTTCGCAGTCCAGTACCGGCTCCAACCCAGAGCGAGTTCTTAAGGCCTCAGTGGCGCAGTGATGAAGCCATTGGACTACAGGTTGGTAGGTACATGGTTCGCAGTCCAGTACCGGCTCCAACCCAGAGCGAGTTCTTAAGGCCTCAGTGGCGCAGTGATGAAGCCATTGGACTACAGGTTGGTAGGTACATGGTTCGCAGTCCAGTACCGGCTCCAACCCAGAGCGAGTTCTTAAGGCCTCAGTGGCGCAGTGATGAAGCCATTGGACTACAGGCTGGTAGGTACATGGTTCGCAGTCCAGTACCGGCTCCAACCCAGAGCGAGTTCTTAAGGCCTCAGTGGCGCAGTGATGAAGCCATTGGACTACAGGCTGGTAGGTACATGGTTCGCAGTCCAGTACCGGCTCCAACCCAGAGCGAGTTCTTAAGGCCTCAGTGGCGCAGTGATGAAGCCATTGGACTACAGGTTGGTAGGTACATGGTTCGCAGTCCAGTACCGGCTCCAACCCAGAGCGAGTTCTTAAGGCCTCAGTGGCGCAGTGATGAAGCCATTGGACTACAGGCTGGTAGGTACATGGTTCGCAGTCCAGTACCGGCTCCAACCCAGAGCGAGTTCTTAAGGCCTCAGTGGCGCAGTGATGAAGCCATGGCGCAGTGATGAAGCCATTGGACTACAGGCTGGTAGGTACATGGTTCGCAGTCCAGTACCGGCTCCAACCCAGAGCGAGTTCTTAAGGCCTCAGTGGCGCAGTGATGAAGCCATTGGACTACAGGCTGGTAGGTACATGGTTCGCAGTCCAGTACCGGCTCCAACCCAGAGCGAGTTCTTAAGGCCTCAGTGGCGCAGTGATGAAGCCATTGGACTACAGGCTGGTAGGTACATGGTTCGCAGTCCAGTACCGGCTCCAACCCAGAGCGAGTTCTTAAGGCCTCAGTGGCGCAGTGATGAAGCCATTGGACTACAGGCTGGTAGGTACATGGTTCGCAGTCCAGTACCGGCTCCAACCCAGAGCGAGTTCTTAAGGCCTCAGTGGCGCAGTGATGAAGCCATTGGACTACAGGCTGGTAGGTACATGGTTCGCAGTCCAGTACCGGCTCCAACCCAGAGCGAGTTCTTAAGGCCTCAGTGGCGCAGTGATGAAGCCATTGGACTACAGGCTGGTAGGTACATGGTTCGCAGTCCAGTACCGGCTCCAACCCAGAGCGAGTTCTTAAGGCCTCAGTGGCGCAGTGATGAAGCCATTGGACTACAGGCTGGTAGGTACATGGTTCGCAGTCCAGTACCGGCTCCAACCCAGAGCGAGTTCTTAAGGCCTCAGTGGCGCAGTGATGAAGCCATTGGACTACAGGCTGGTAGGTACATGGTTCGCAGTCCAGTACCGGCTCCAACCCAGAGCGAGTTCTTAAGGCCTCAGTGGCGCAGTGATGAAGCCATTGGACTACAGGCTGGTAGGTACATGGTTCGCAGTCCAGTACCGGCTCCAACCCAGAGCGAGTTCTTAAGGCCTCAGTGGCGCAGTGATGAAGCCATTGGACTACAGGCTGGTAGGTACATGGTTCGCAGTCCAGTACCGGCTCCAACCCAGAGCGAGTTCTTAAGGCCTCAGTGGCGCAGTGATGAAGCCATTGGACTACAGGCTGGTAGGTACATGGTTCGCAGTCCAGTACCGGCTCCAACCCAGAGCGAGTTCTTAAGGCCTCAGTGGCGCAGTGATGAAGCCATTGGACTACAGGCTGGTAGGTACATGGTTCGCAGTCCAGTACCGGCTCCAACCCAGAGCGAGTTCTTAAGGCCTCAGTGGCGCAGTGATGAAGCCATTGGACTACAGGCTGGTAGGTACATGGTTCGCAGTCCAGTACCGGCTCCAACCCAGAGCGAGTTCTTAAGGCCTCAGTGGCGCAGTGATGAAGCCATTGGACTACAGGCTGGTAGGTACATGGTTCGCAGTCCAGTACCGGCTCCAACCCAGAGCGAGTTCTTAAGGCCTCAGTGGCGCAGTGATGAAGCCATTGGACTACAGGCTGGTAGGTACATGGTTCGCAGTCCAGTACCGGCTCCAACCCAGAGCGAGTTCTTAAGGCCTCAGTGGCGCAGTGATGAAGCCATTGGACTACAGGCTGGTAGGTACATGGTTCGCAGTCCAGTACCGGCTCCAACCCAGAGCGAGTTCTTAAGGCCTCAGTGGCGCAGTGATGAAGCCATTGGACTACAGGCTGGTAGGTACATGGTTCGCAGTCCAGTACCGGCTCCAACCCAGAGCGAGTTCTTAAGGCCTCAGTGGCGCAGTGATGAAGCCATTGGACTACAGGCTGGTAGGTACATGGTTCGCAGTCCAGTACCGGCTCCAACCCAGAGCGAGTTCTTAAGGCCTCAGTGGCGCAGTGATGAAGCCATTGGACTACAGGCTGGTAGGTACATGGTTCGCAGTCCAGTACCGGCTCCAACCCAGAGCGAGTTCTTAAGGCCTCAGTGGCGCAGTGATGAAGCCATTGGACTACAGGCTGGTAGGTACATGGTTCGCAGTCCAGTACCGGCTCCAACCCAGAGCGAGTTCTTAAGGCCTCAGTGGCGCAGTGATGAAGCCATTGGACTACAGGCTGGTAGGTACATGGTTCGCAGTCCAGTACCGGCTCCAACCCAGAGCGAGTTCTTAAGGCCTCAGTGGCGCAGTGATGAAGCCATTGGACTACAGGCTGGTAGGTACATGGTTCGCAGTCCAGTACCGGCTCCAACCCAGAGCGAGTTCTTAAGGCCTCAGTGGCGCAGTGATGAAGCCATTGGACTACAGGCTGGTAGGTACATGGTTCGCAGTCCAGTACCGGCTCCAACCCAGAGCGAGTTCTTAAGGCCTCAGTGGCGCAGTGATGAAGCCATTGGACTACAGGCTGGTAGGTACATGGTTCGCAGTCCAGTACCGGCTCCAACCCAGAGCGAGTTCTTAAGGCCTCAGTGGCGCAGTGATGAAGCCATTGGACTACAGGCTGGTAGGTACATGGTTCGCAGTCCAGTACCGGCTCCAACCCAGAGCGAGTTCTTAAGGCCTCAGTGGCGCAGTGATGAAGCCATTGGACTACAGGCTGGTAGGTACATGGTTCGCAGTCCAGTACCGGCTCCAACCCAGAGCGAGTTCTTAAGGCCTCAGTGGCGCAGTGATGAAGCCATTGGACTACAGGCTGGTAGGTACATGGTTCGCAGTCCAGTACCGGCTCCAACCCAGAGCGAGTTCTTAAGGCCTCAGTGGCGCAGTGATGAAGCCATTGGACTACAGGCTGGTAGGTACATGGTTCGCAGTCCAGTACCGGCTCCAACCCAGAGCGAGTTCTTAAGGCCTCAGTGGCGCAGTGATGAAGCCATTGGACTACAGGCTGGTAGGTACATGGTTCGCAGTCCAGTACCGGCTCCAACCCAGAGCGAGTTCTTAAGGCCTCAGTGGCGCAGTGATGAAGCCATTGGACTACAGGCTGGTAGGTACATGGTTCGCAGTCCAGTACCGGCTCCAACCCAGAGCGAGTTCTTAAGGCCTCAGTGGCGCAGTGATGAAGCCATTGGACTACAGGCTGGTAGGTACATGGTTCGCAGTCCAGTACCGGCTCCAACCCAGAGCGAGTTCTTAAGGCCTCAGTGGCGCAGTGATGAAGCCATTGGACTACAGGCTGGTAGGTACATGGTTCGCAGTCCAGTACCGGCTCCAACCCAGAGCGAGTTCTTAAGGCCTCAGTGGCGCAGTGATGAAGCCATTGGACTACAGGCTGGTAGGTACATGGTTCGCAGTCCAGTACCGGCTCCAACCCAGAGCGAGTTCTTAAGGCCTCAGTGGCGCAGTGATGAAGCCATTGGACTACAGGCTGGTAGGTACATGGTTCGCAGTCCAGTACCGGCTCCAACCCAGAGCGAGTTCTTAAGGCCTCAGTGGCGCAGTGATGAAGCCATTGGACTACAGGCTGGTAGGTACATGGTTCGCAGTCCAGTACCGGCTCCAACCCAGAGCGAGTTCTTAAGGCCTCAGTGGCGCAGTGATGAAGCCATTGGACTACAGGCTGGTAGGTACATGGTTCGCAGTCCAGTACCGGCTCCAACCCAGAGCGAGTTCTTAAGGCCTCAGTGGCGCAGTGATGAAGCCATTGGACTACAGGCTGGTAGGTACATGGTTCGCAGTCCAGTACCGGCTCCAACCCAGAGCGAGTTCTTAAGGCCTCAGTGGCGCAGTGATGAAGCCATTGGACTACAGGCTGGTAGGTACATGGTTCGCAGTCCAGTACCGGCTCCAACCCAGAGCGAGTTCTTAAGGCCTCAGTGGCGCAGTGATGAAGCCATTGGACTACAGGCTGGTAGGTACATGGTTCGCAGTCCAGTACCGGCTCCAACCCAGAGCGAGTTCTTAAGGCCTCAGTGGCGCAGTGATGAAGCCATTGGACTACAGGCTGGTAGGTACATGGTTCGCAGTCCAGTACCGGCTCCAACCCAGAGCGAGTTCTTAAGGCCTCAGTGGCGCAGTGATGAAGCCATTGGACTACAGGCTGGTAGGTACATGGTTCGCAGTCCAGTACCGGCTCCAACCCAGAGCGAGTTCTTAAGGCCTCAGTGGCGCAGTGATGAAGCCATTGGACTACAGGCTGGTAGGTACATGGTTCGCAGTCCAGTACCGGCTCCAACCCAGAGCGAGTTCTTAAGGCCTCAGTGGCGCAGTGATGAAGCCATTGGACTACAGGCTGGTAGGTACATGGTTCGCAGTCCAGTACCGGCTCCAACCCAGAGCGAGTTCTTAAGGCCTCAGTGGCGCAGTGATGAAGCCATTGGACTACAGGCTGGTAGGTACATGGTTCGCAGTCCAGTACCGGCTCCAACCCAGAGCGAGTTCTTAAGGCCTCAGTGGCGCAGTGATGAAGCCATTGGACTACAGGCTGGTAGGTACATGGTTCGCAGTCCAGTACCGGCTCCAACCCAGAGCGAGTTCTTAAGGCCTCAGTGGCGCAGTGATGAAGCCATTGGACTACAGGCTGGTAGGTACATGGTTCGCAGTCCAGTACCGGCTCCAACCCAGAGCGAGTTCTTAAGGCCTCAGTGGCGCAGTGATGAAGCCATTGGACTACAGGCTGGTAGGTACATGGTTCGCAGTCCAGTACCGGCTCCAACCCAGAGCGAGTTCTTAAGGCCTCAGTGGCGCAGTGATGAAGCCATTGGACTACAGGCTGGTAGGTACATGGTTCGCAGTCCAGTACCGGCTCCAACCCAGAGCGAGTTCTTAAGGCCTCAGTGGCGCAGTGATGAAGCCATTGGACTACAGGCTGGTAGGTACATGGTTCGCAGTCCAGTACCGGCTCCAACCCAGAGCGAGTTCTTAAGGCCTCAGTGGCGCAGTGATGAAGCCATTGGACTACAGGCTGGTAGGTACATGGTTCGCAGTCCAGTACCGGCTCCAACCCAGAGCGAGTTCTTAAGGCCTCAGTGGCGCAGTGATGAAGCCATTGGACTACAGGCTGGTAGGTACATGGTTCGCAGTCCAGTACCGGCTCCAACCCAGAGCGAGTTCTTAAGGCCTCAGTGGCGCAGTGATGAAGCCATTGGACTACAGGCTGGTAGGTACATGGTTCGCAGTCCAGTACCGGCTCCAACCCAGAGCGAGTTCTTAAGGCCTCAGTGGCGCAGTGATGAAGCCATTGGACTACAGGCTGGTAGGTACATGGTTCGCAGTCCAGTACCGGCTCCAACCCAGAGCGAGTTCTTAAGGCCTCAGTGGCGCAGTGATGAAGCCATTGGACTACAGGCTGGTAGGTACATGGTTCGCAGTCCAGTACCGGCTCCAACCCAGAGCGAGTTCTTAAGGCCTCAGTGGCGCAGTGATGAAGCCATTGGACTACAGGCTGGTAGGTACATGGTTCGCAGTCCAGTACCGGCTCCAACCCAGAGCGAGTTCTTAAGGCCTCAGTGGCGCAGTGATGAAGCCATTGGACTACAGGCTGGTAGGTACATGGTTCGCAGTCCAGTACCGGCTCCAACCCAGAGCGAGTTCTTAAGGCCTCAGTGGCGCAGTGATGAAGCCATTGGACTACAGGCTGGTAGGTACATGGTTCGCAGTCCAGTACCGGCTCCAACCCAGAGCGAGTTCTTAAGGCCTCAGTGGCGCAGTGATGAAGCCATTGGACTACAGGCTGGTAGGTACATGGTTCGCAGTCCAGTACCGGCTCCAACCCAGAGCGAGTTCTTAAGGCCTCAGTGGCGCAGTGATGAAGCCATTGGACTACAGGCTGGTAGGTACATGGTTCGCAGTCCAGTACCGGCTCCAACCCAGAGCGAGTTCTTAAGGCCTCAGTGGCGCAGTGATGAAGCCATTGGACTACAGGCTGGTAGGTACATGGTTCGCAGTCCAGTACCGGCTCCAACCCAGAGCGAGTTCTTAAGGCCTCAGTGGCGCAGTGATGAAGCCATTGGACTACAGGCTGGTAGGTACATGGTTCGCAGTCCAGTACCGGCTCCAACCCAGAGCGAGTTCTTAAGGCCTCGGTGACACAGTGATGAAGCCATTGGACTACAGGCTGGTAGGTACATGGTTCGCAGTCCAGTAGCGGCTCCAACCCAGAGCGAGTTCTTAAGGCCTCGGTGACACAGTGATGAAGCCATTGGACTACAGGCTGGTAGGTACATGGTTCGCAGTCCAGTACCGGCTCCAACCCAGAACGAGTTCTTAAGGCCTCAGTGGCGCAGTGATGAAGCCATTGGACTACAGGCTGGTAGGTACATGGTTCGCAGTCCAGTACCGGCTCCAACCCAGAGCGAGTTCTTAAGGCCTCAGTGGCGCAGTGATGAAGCCATTGGACTACAGGCTGGTAGGTACATGGTTCGCAGTCCAGTACCGGCTCCAACCCAGAGCGAGTTCTTAAGGCCTCAGTGGCGCAGTGATGAAGCCATTGGACTACAGGCTGGTAGGTACATGGTTCGCAGTCCAGTACCGGCTCCAACCCAGAGCGAGTTCTTAAGGGCTTAATGGGTAAGGCCACTACACCCTCTTCTCTCTCACTAACCACTAACCAACTAACAACTAACCCATGCACTGTCCTGGACAGACAGCCGAGGTGTGTGCCCAGGACAGAATGCTTGAACCTTAATTTGGATATAAGCACGAAAATAAGTTGAAATGAAATGAATGAAATAAAGAAAACAGTCTGTTCAATAATGGCAACCATTTTGATTACATTCATGTTAATTTTTATCAATGAATTAAATAACCCCCTAAAATCGTTTGCATACCTGCATGGCTTTCTCCACATTATCCATCTCCTCGTATAACATACCGAGAGTCTGAAACGGCAGGTACGCATTGGGTGCTGAAATAAACACAACAGAACACACATACAACTATGTAAAACTAAACAATTACCATTTGTAACTCTTTAAAATTTATAGACAAAAAGAAACAACTTTCCAATGGAGTAATAATTTTTTTTTTTTTTTTTATATCTTTAATTGTATGAGGTTCATAATGCTAGTTCATGTAGGTTCATAGTCTTTTCTCTAAATTAAAGACGCAAACCCTAGTTTGATTCTGTGAAAATAACACTACGTTTATTAGTTAATCTACAAACCTGAACACATATTTGGATAAGATTATAACAGATAGAAGCTAAAGTCTATGATGTTTAAATGGGGAAATACCATCTAAAAATAACTTCTGACTTAACTTATTAAAAACGACTCCAATAGTGAAAAATATGTGGTAGTGTTTAAAAACTAGGGTCAGTCCCTTTAAATAATAATAATAATATTATTAACAATAGTAATACAGTGAAACCAGTCTAAACCATATCATGCTGGGAATCTAATATTTATCTCATTTAGACAGGATCCACTGTTTAGATGGTCATGTCTTAGAATTTAGATAATTGACAACTATGAAACTTGGCTAGTTGTTACAGGATCCAGTGTTCAGATGGTCATGTCTTAGAATTTAGATAACTGACAACTATGAAACTTGGCTAGTTGTTACAGGATCCAGTGTTCAGATGGCCATGTCTTAGAATTTAGATAGTTGACAACTATGAAACTTGGCTAGTTGTTACAGGATCCAGTGTTCAGATGGTTATGTCTTAGAATTTAAATAACTGACAACCATGAAACTTGGCTAGTTGTTACAGGATCCAGTGTTCAGATGGTCATGTCTTAGAATTTAAATAACTGACAACCATGAAACTTGGCTAGTTGTTACAGGATCCAGTGTTCAGATGGTCATGTCTTAGAATTTAAATAATTGACAACCATGAAACTTGGCTAGTTGTTATAGGATTCGGCTTTGTTCAGGGTTCTGTTTGGACTGGTTTTACAGCAATAATAAATGTTTCTTTATTTACTATTAACTTAATACTAATAGCAAATTTGTTAATTTATAAACATAACAATATGAATGATTTCATCAAAATTACAAAAGGAAAAGAAAAGAAGAAAGAAATGTTTTATTTAACGACACACTCAACACATTTTATTTATGGTTATATGGCATCAGACAGATATTGAGAGAGGAAATCCGCTGTTGCATAATATCATGTCGTGGGATGGACAAGGAAGGAATTGTTTTATTTAACGACTCACTCAACACATTTTATTGACGGTTATATGGCATCAGACAGATATTGAGAGAGGAAATCCGCTGTTGCATAATATCATGTCGTGGGATGGACAAGGAAAGAAATGTTTTATTTAACGACACACTCAACACATTTTATTGACGGTTATATGGCATCAGACAGATATTGAGAGGAAATCCGCTGTTGCATAATATCATGTCGTGGGATGGACAAGGAAGGAATTGTTTTATTTAACGACACACTCAACACATTTTATTTACGGTTATATGGCATCAGACAGATATTGAGAGAGGAAATCCGCTGTTGCATAATATCATGTCGTGGGATGGACAAGGAAGGAAATGTTTTATTTAACGACTCACTAAACATATTTTATTTATGGTTATATGGCGTTGGACATATGGTTAAGGACCACACAGATATTGAGAGAGGAAATCCAGTTGCCACTTCATAGGCTATTCTTTTCGATTAGCAACAAGGGATCTTTTATATGCACCATCCCATAGACAGGATAGCACATACTACAGCCTTTGATGCACCAGTCGTGGTGCACTGGCTGGAGCAAGAAATAGCCCAATGGGTCCACCGATGGGAATCAATCCCACACCGACCGCGCATCATCCGAGTGCTTTACCACCGATGGGAATCAATCCCACACCGACCGCGCATCATCCGAGTGCTTTACCACCGATGGGGTGGGATGGAAAAAACCAGAAGAGCTCCACCAGGTGTTCCAGTAATAAACACAGCAGAACTGTGCTATCTAAGAAGAATTACCCAGACGAATGATTTCCAAACACATTTTAGCAGCCTCTTCGTAATCTCCCCGAGCCAGTTTCAAATTAGCTTCACCCATCAACCCTTCCAAACTTTTTGGTAGATCCGTTTTTCTTCTTCTCTGTGAATAAAACAAAGTGCATAAAAAACCCAGCAGAGAAGTAGGTGAGAAGCACAGGTAAATAAATGACCACAACTCTTTATGTACAATATATAATGTATTCCAAGACAAAAAGCACATACTGTTTAACATTTGAAAGATGCATTCTGTTCAATGTAGAGTTAGGTTTAAGTTGATTTACCATTATGTATTTTAACAGACCTCTTTTACATTTCCATTGCGTGAAGAGTACCGTCCCTTGCCGAATTGGACGTATCGAGGCTATATACAAATTGGGGGGCATGATCGATAGTTGTCATGAGCGTCGAGTGTAGCTTCGTAGTAGCTGTGAATCTCTAGTGACTAACGTACATGTTTTGTATAAGATGTTAAAATGGCTGCGAAAAACTGTCTACAAAAGTTTACATCAGAATAGTTTAAGACCAAAAGCAGTGAAACATTACCTTAGACGAAGTCTCTGGAGCCGCCTGTCAAGGGTATTTTAACAATGCAAAATTAAAAGATTCATACACTAAAATTAACTTTAGTGGAATGTGTTTTTTATTTTTAACAATTAGAATTATAGTTAAATACTCATGCGGATTTCCAGTGATGTTTAATACTCCACAGATGTTTAATACTCCACATGTATCAGTATTTAAAATTTAATAAAATATGCCTCACCTTCCCCCTAAAAAACCCCCCAACAAAACCCCTAACTCACATATTATCACAGCTCTATTTTTCCCTTATTATTTCATTAAAAAGACAATCGTACAACTACTAATCAATGTTACATGTCTAACCACAAATTATTTATTTATTTACTTACTTACTTATTTATTTATCTTATTTTATTTATTATTTTATTTTATTTTATTTTACTTTCACTATCATTTATATCAGATACATACAACTTCACTTGAAATAATATCTGATATTTACGAAGTTTTAAAACATATATGAGCCATCACACTCGAAAACCTACAACTTAGCAGGATGTCAGAAACCGAGTAAACGCGGCTCAAAGTTTAACATCACATGTAAATGTGGAAGTAAAAGTTGACATGCTGTTTGCATTGTTTGTTTTGAAGACTTTAGAAGATGACATCTTCTTCTTTACATGAAGATCAGTTTGAAGTAAACATATATCTGTATGTACAATAGAAAGAAAGAAAGAAATGTTTTATTTAACGACGCACTCAACGCATTTTATTTACGGTTATATGGCGTCAGACATATGGTTAAGGACCACACAGATTTTGAGAGGAAACCCGCTGTCGCCACTACATGGCTTACTCTTCCGATTAGCAGCAAGGGATCTTTTATTTGCGCTTCCCACAGGCAGAATAGCACAAACCATGGCCTTTGTTGAACCAGTTATGGATTACTGGTCGGTGCAAGTGGTTTACACCTACCCATTGAGCCTTGCGGATCACTCACTCAGGGTTTGGAGTTGGTCTCTGGATTAAAAATCCCATGCCTCGACTGGGATCCGAACCCAGTACCTACCAGCCTGTAGACCGATGGCCTGCCACGACGCCACCGAGCCGGTGTATGTACAATAGTGTTTGGTTACTATTTTGTATTTTGTACCTGAGAACATTAGTCAAGATAGTGTATATAACTTCAGGCCCGTATACATAGCCAGCATGATTAGCTGGGGGGGGAGGGGGGAAATAGAAACTCATCAAACACGAGCGCCGGATGTGTGGAGACGTAGACGGAGGGGGGTAGGGTGGGGTCCCATATATATATATGTATATGTATATGTATATGTATATGTATATGTATATGTATATGTATATGTATATGTATATGTATATATATATATATATATATATATATGTATATATATATATATGTATATATATATATATATATATATATATATATATATATATAGAACCCCTTGCCAAACAATGAGATGATGCTGGTTACACTCGAGAATAATACACAAACTTTTGTTGTGGAATGCATTGCATGTAAAATGGCCTGGTCACAGAGCCACGACAAGAAACCATTTGTTTTCAGTCGTACCAATGTATTTATAATAAATGATACATGGCATACTTCTCACATCCACAAACAGGATAGCATACACGATGTCCTTTGATGGATCATTGGTTGGGACGGGAAATAATCAAACGGGCCCACTGAGGAGGATTGAACTTTCAGCAAATGGAACCTCAGACAGTCGCACTTGTTACGTTATCCAGGTCATTTGGGGACAAGGACTTTTATATGTAAAATCCGATTTATTTTTTCATTTGAGCGGAACTCTCAATCCCAATCCCTCCTGGCTACGGGCCTGACATGGTACTTAATATGTTTGCTTCAAACATTCAAACGAAGTACCTTATGACTGCGCATAATAAACCCTCATGAGTTTATAATAAAGAGACCATCCTGAGTTTGTAGCTATATTATCAAGCTGTCGGCTAGTCTATTCTGTTATAAATAAAACTTACATCTTTCTTATATGCAATACAGTTACATTTCTGACCATTAGCAATGGTAGCAACCAGGGTTTCCGGCAGATTTTTTTTTTTGGGTACGCACAGCGCCTAATGCACCTTATTGGCTATCCCCCAGATAAAAATGGATTTGTAGATGTCCAGAGCCAGCTCATGGTGATATTTTCCATGTTTCGTAGGAGAATGAATGACGAATGTAACAGTCAGCAAGAAATTTTTAAACTTGCCTTCATATTTTCACCTTGTGTTTGCACGCGAGGTTAATCTTGATGCACTAATTTTTGAATTAATTGTCTGTTCAGTGACAGCGAATGATGGAAACTTTCCAGAACTATTTTGACTGTTCTCGAAAAGGTCATTCGGTTTCACGTGTTGAGTGGAAAAAAAAAGTCTAACATATGTGAGCCGCAAACGGTTCGCTGAAATTTAGCCAATGGGATCAGGTTAAAATGGAACCACTACTAAAAACTAACCATTTTCATTGGCGAAAACAGAACCGATTTGGCAAAAACATACCTGAAAGTATTGGCTCAGTATGGTTAAAACGGTAGCCTACCTTTTAAATATATTTTTATTATTGCATATAATAAACAGGAACCATTCATAACTACCCACCCTAGCTGCACTCTCATGTGCAGGTCTACACCAAAATACAATTATTTAACGTTTTAAACACACTTCATTTTTATTTTTTATTTACCCTAACCCGGACTGGTTACACTGGTACATTTTTTTAAATTATTTTTTGTAATTTATTTATTGGAGGGGGAGGGTGCAGACATATAAAAATAATGTGTTTCCATTTTAGCCATAGATTTTGGTTCCGTTACAGTCAACGCTAGGTTCTGTTTTGTCTAATGTGTACACTTGGAGCCGTTTTGACACGGTTTCGTTCCAATGCACAGAATGTTATCAGCACATGCGCATTTCGTGGCCCAGTTGCACATGATGGACTTCTTTTCACTTTCTATTTTTGTTCAAGAGAATGTGTTGTTTCAACAAAGGACATAGTTTTTATACAAGTCTTTTTTGAAGACTTAAAACCCCAAAGTGTGAGACTGATATGGACTGTATGGTGCAAAAAACCAAACAAAAAACCAATTTATTTTGGGTACGTAATTTTACCCTAGAATTATATTTGGGTACGTAATTTTACCCTTTTACCCTGCTGGCAGAAACACTGGGGGGGGGGGGGGGGGGGGGGGGGAAGACATGACTATAGCCCCACTTTTATAAACCTGGTTTAAAGTATGGCTTTTGCCCCCCCCCCCACCAACTAGACTGTGTCCCTCCACTACAGATTGTGTCCCCCAACTCCAGATATCGTTCCTATGAGCCTGATTCTATGTTTTGTAGTACCATAGCTCAACTTTCATATGTATCATTTAATTTTATTCCAAACACCGAACAAAATTTTAAATAACTTGGTGAAAAGAAATCCCAACAAGAATCCTGAATGAATTTATCTGTATAATGCTTTATAGATATTTAAATTATGTTAAATACAATAAATATCTGCATACATACACGCGCGCACAAATTAATATTATTTCAGCCCATATCCGATATTTACTGCGTACAAATCCGAACCGATGGTTTGTCGGGCGTTAACAACAAAATATAAACAATAATTCATAAATGTCTCCAATAAGTCTTGTTGGATGTCGACAGAATTTTCGGGTTAGGTCTCACTACACAGATCACTTCCGGGTGAGAGTTCATTCATCACGGTCCATTATAGTTCCTAATTGTGGCACATGTTATGGTTCACATATTCACTTCTAGGAAATGGTGAAGAATTAAAACAATATGTATGTTTAATGGTAAGCCTTCTGGCTGTATTTTGCCCATGTTATTTTGTAATATTGTGCATCGACCTTTTGGGACATGGGTATATAGCGCAAGTGACAGCCGGAGTGAATCGGTTAATGAACCACCTGTTCGGACCGGTACTACAGCCAGATGCGGTCATATAGCAAAAAACTGAGACAGAAATGTTCACAATTTTGGAGTGAATATAAATGCTTATATAATGTATGTTCGCAATGGTGTATATTGTTAGTGCCAACGAGAACCCGTTCTATGGGCAATCTTCGCTTGAAGTTGGACAGTTTAACATGGGTTTCAATGGCAGATGACATCTGTGTAGTGAGACCTTACCTACTGATAGAATAGTTAATCATGGAGATATTCACATTCCTATTGCGTGGCCTTCCATTATCTATGCCCCTCAACTTGTCCACAGGTCTATTTTTGTGAGATCTCACGGGAGTTCGCGGTTTGCGTCCTCGAGTTACCCCGCAACAGACACATGCGCAGTGGAATGTGAAAGAGGTCTATTCAATTATTTTGTTTGTTAGAAAACCAAAAACATTGAAACAAACTTTGATCATAAATCACTGAATACGAACAAGAAATATGGTCTGTCGTACTGGGTGGATTATATTTACCTTTTTCCTTGCTTTTTGTTCTTTAGCTGCCTTTTTACCTGAAAGAGCAAATATTTGTGTGATTACCATGGTTACCAAACAAATATGAAGGTGCAAAGAAAGACAAGAAACAAATCTAAATGGACAAATATCTATGAAAATAACTTGGCAAATTAAAATGGCGAAAAAACAAGCATGAATTACAAACATACACAAATTGAAGAACAGAGAGCACTAGAAACACTGAGATGTTAACAATTATATGTTTAAACAAGACATGTAGATTAAAAAGATCTGTTTCTAAGTTCAAACAGTTTGTGGAAGATGGCAGCAAATTATAACAAATTACATTTTGTATTGTAACAGTCATTAACAGATGACACCAAACTATTTTGTGTTGTAACAGTCTGTATCAGACGACACCAAACTATTTTGTGTTGTAACAGTCTGTAACAGACGACACCAAACTATTTTGTGTTGTAACAGTCTGTAACAGATGGCACCAAACTATTTTGTGTTGTTACAGTCTGTAACAGATGACACCAATCTATTTTGTGTTGTTACAGTCTGTAACAGATGACACCAAACTATTTTGTGTTGTAAGTCTGTAACAGATGGCACCAAACTATTTTGTGTTGTTACAGTCTGTAACAGATGACACCAAACTATTTTGTGTTGTTACAGTCTGTAACAGATGACACCAAACTATTTTTATTCATCATTATGTCCAAATCATTTAGGGTTCGATTTACAAAGCCTGCTTTTGTCTTACATACGAGTAGCTAAATACATTTCAATGCTTAAACACCTGTAATTAAGAAACATCCGACACTTAAACATTACATGAATGTACCACATTAATTAACCGTTTGACAAAAAACAGGTTGAGTGGGTACAAGTTTATAATTTGTACTCACATATATTCACTTAAATGTTTTATAAATACATAAAATAAAATTCATATTTGAATCAGTAAGTATTATTTTCGTGTATTATCTAATTTTTATGATATTCTAGACCAGTTAATGTGGAATAAAATTAGGCAAAAAATCGAAGAAAAAGTCACGTTTACTTACAGGCATTTGTAGCCAGCTGTCCAGTATTTATGTCCATTATTCCCAATAACAGTGGCTTTCTGACGAGAATTTTTTTTAAAAACGAACTATGATTCCTATCCCAATATTTGGTGATTTTCGTTATTGGTAAAACGATCAAATTTATTATCAAATTAGCTGTCACAATCAGCTATTGATCCCTGAAAATGACCGCGACGTGCCTCCATTGTTGTCAAGTGAAAACACTTGCCGAAAATCAAATTCAAAGGTATAATCCATTGAAAAAACTAAATCTAAAGAAACAGGAAGCCGACTTGTCTTCCATTTCCCTTTAATAAATTGCTTCCGGTGAGTGTCATGTGCAAAACAGTGGGAAATATGAATTGGGAAATGCACTGTATACAGTGTACAGTATGTCGACTGGCGTGATGTCAGGTGAGATATTTTGCCTGAAGTAGTCAGAAGGTTACAGATGACATGAATGTACCACAACCCATAGACACAATTAACAGACTACCCACTTTTTTTCTTTCTCGGTGATGGCTGCCAGTCCTGGTCTTTCGCATCAAGCCCATCACTGAAATCCTCCTGATCATCGTCATCGTCATCATCATCATCGTCAAGCTGCACCTTGACACGCTTCGACAGCTCCACGATGTCTGTCTTGGGCAGCAGCGATTCCGTCTCCTCTGCCACACACTCAGAACTCTCCCGGTCCATCCGCTCGCTGAACTCCTGGAAGGAAATCTTGCCTGGAACGAATGATAGTCCACCTTATACAACTCAGTAATAATAAAACACTTTATACACCTCTATAATAATAATCCACATCATAAAACTCTATAATAATAATAATAATAATAATTCACATCATAAAACTCTATAATAATAATAATAATTCACATCATAAAACTATAATAATAATCCACATTATACAACTCAATAATAATAATAATCCACATTATACAACTCAGTAATAATAAAACATTTTATACAACTCTAAAATAATAATCCACATTATACAACTCAATAATAATCCACATTATACAACTCTATAATAATAATAATAATCCACATTATAAAACTATAATAATAATCCACATTATATAACTCAATAATAATAATCCACATTATACAACTATAATAATAATCCACATTATAAAACGCTATAATAATAATCCACATTATATAACTCAATAATAATAATCCACATCATACAACTCTATTATAATAATCCACATTATACAACTCTATAATAATAATCCACATTAGACAACTCTATAATAATAATCCACATTATATAACTTAATGCTACTTCACATACTGAAATCCTGGAAGGAAACCTTGCCTGGAATGAATAATAATGCACAATATATACAACTCAATAATAATAATCCACAATATACAACTGACAATTAGCTCATATACTGAAGTGAGACACCATACACTATTACTGTTTTCTCACCTGTTAGATACTGAACTGTGAGTTCTGGTTCTAGTATGTTGAATAGTGAAACCATACACTATTACTGTTTTCTCACCTGTTAGATACTGAACTGTGAGTTCTGGTTCTAGTATGTTGAATAGTGACACCATACACTATTACTGTTTTCTAACCTGTTAGATACTGAACTGTGAGTTCTGGTTCTAGTATGTTGAACAGTGACACCATACACTATTACTGTTTTCTCACCTGTTAGATACTGAACTGTGAGTTCTGGTTCTAGTATGTTGAACAGTGACACCATACACTATTACTGTTTTCTCACCTGTTAGATACTGAACTGTGAGTTCTGGTTCTAGTATGTTGAACAGTGACACCATACACTATTACTGTTTTCTTACCTGTTAGATACTGAACTGTGAGTTCTGGTTCTAGTATGTTGAACAGTGACACCATACACTATTACTGTTTTCTCACCTGTTAGATACTGTTACTGTTTTCTCACCTGTTAGATACTGAACTGTGAGTTCTGGTTCTAGTATGTTGAACAGTGACACAATACACTATTACTGTTTTCTCACCTGTTAGATACTGAACTGTGAGTTCTGGTTCTGCTATGTTGAAACCAGTGACACCATACACTATTACTGTTTTCTTACCTGTTAGATACTGAACTGTGAGTTCTGGTTCTAGTATGTTTAACAGTGACACCACACACTATTACTGTTTTCTCACCTGTTAGATACTGTTACTGTTTTCTCACCTGTTAGATACTGAACTGTGAGTTCTGGTTCTAGTATGTTGAATAGTGACACCATACACTATTACTGTTTTCTCACCTGTTAGATACTATTACTGTTTTCTCACCTGTTAGATACTGAACTGTGAGTTCTGGCTCTAGTATGTTGAATAGTGACACCATACACTATTACTGTTTTCTCACCTGTTAGATACTGAACTGTGAGTTCTGGTGACTGAGTTCTGGTTCTGCTATGTTGAACAGTGACAGCATACACTATTACTGTTTTCTCACCTGTTAGATACTGAGTTCTGGCTCTAGTATGTTGAATAGTGACACCATACACTATTACTGTTTTCTCACCTGTTAGATACTGAATTGTGAGTTCTGGCTCTAGCATGTTGAATAGTGACACCATACACTATTACTGTTTTCTCACCTGTTAGATACTGAACTGTGAGTTCTGGCTCTAGCATGTTGAATAGTGACACCATACACTATTACTGTTTTCTCACCTGTTAGATACTGAACTGTGAGTTCTGGTTCTAGCATGTTGAACAGTGACACCATACACTATTACTGTTTTCTCACCTGTTAGATACTGAACTGTGAGTTCTGGTTCTAGTATGTTGAATAGTGACACCATACACTATTACTGTTTTCTCACCTGTTAGATACTGAACTGTGAGTTCTGGTTCTAGTATGTTGAACAGTGACACCATACACTATTACTGTTTTCTCACCTGTTAGATACTGAACTGTGAGTTCTGGTTCTAGTATGTTGAACAGTGACACCATACACTATTACTGTTTTCTCACCTGTTAGATACTGAACTGTGAGTTCTGGTTCTAGTATGTTGAATAGTGACACCATACACTATTACTGTTTTCTTACCTGTTAGATACTGAACTGTGAGTTCTGGTTCTAGTATGTTGAACAGTGACACCATACACTATTACTGTTTTCTCACCTGTTAGATACTGTTACTGTTTTCTCACCTGTTAGATACTGAACTGTGAGTTCTGGTTCTAGTATGTTGAACAGTGACACAATACACTATTACTGTTTTCTCACCTGTTAGATACTGAACTGTGAGTTCTGGTTCTAGTATGTTGAATAGTGACACCATACACTATTACTGTTTTCTCACCTGTTAGATACTGAACTGTGAGTTCTGGTTCTAGTATGTTGAATAGTGACACCATACACTATTACTGTTTTCTCACCTGTTAGATACTGAACTGTGAGTTCTGGTTCTGCTATGTTGAAACCAGTGACACCATACACTATTACTGTTTTCTTACCTGTTAGATACTGAACTGTGAGTTCTGGTTCTAGTATGTTTAACAGTGACACCACACACTATTACTGTTTTCTCACCTGTTAGATACTGTTACTGTTTTCTCACCTGTTAGATACTGAACTGTGAGTTCTGGTTCTAGTATGTTGAATAGTGACACCATACACTATTACTATTTTCTCACCTGTTAGATACTATTACTGTTTTCTCACCTGTTAGATACTGAACTGTGAGTTCTGGCTCTAGTATGTTGAATAGTGACACCATACACTATTACTGTTTTCTCACCTGTTAGATACTGAACTGTGAGTTCTGGTGACTGTGAGTTCTGGTTCTGCTATGTTGAACAGTGACATCATATACTATTACTGTTTTCTCACCTGTTAGATACTGAGTTCTGGCTCTAGTATGTTGAATAGTGACACCATACACTATTACTGTTTTCTCACCTGTTAGATACTGAATTGTGAGTTCTGGCTCTAGTATGTTGAATAGTGACACCACACACTATTACTGTTTTCTCACCTGTTAGATACTGAACTGTGAGTTCTGGCTCTAGTATGTTGAATAGTGACACCATACACTATTACTGTGTTCTCACCTGTTAGATACTGAACTGTGAGTTCTGGTTCTAGTATGTTGAACAGTGACACCATACACTATTACTGTTTTCTCACCTGTTAGATACTGAACTGTGAGTTCTGGTTCTGCTATGTTGAAACCAGTGACACCATACACTATTACTGTTTTCTCACCTGTTAGATATGAACTGTGTGAGTTCTGGTTTCTGAACTGTGAGTTCTGGTTCTAGTATGTTGAATAGTGACACCATACACTATTACTGTTTTCTCACCTGTTAGATACTGTTACTGTTTTCTCACCTGTTAGATACTGAACTGTGAGTTCTGGTTCTAGTATGTTGAATAGTGACACCATACACTATTACTATTTTCTCACCTGTTAGATACTATTACTGTTTTCTCACCTGTTAGATACTGAACTGTGAGTTCTGGCTCTAGTATGTTGAATAGTGACACCATACACTATTACTGTTTTCTCACCTGTTAGATACTGAACTGTGAGTTCTGGTGACTGTGAGTTCTGGTTCTGCTATGTTGAACAGTGACATCATATACTATTACTGTTTTCTCACCTGTTAGATACTGAGTTCTGGCTCTAGTATGTTGAATAGTGACACCATACACTATTACTGTTTTCTCACCTGTTAGATACTGAATTGTGAGTTCTGGCTCTAGTATGTTGAATAGTGACACCACACACTATTACTGTTTTCTCACCTGTTAGATACTGAACTGTGAGTTCTGGCTCTAGTATGTTGAATAGTGACACCACACACTATTACTGTTTTCTCACCTGTTAGATACTGAACTGTGAGTTCTGGCTCTAGTATGTTGAATAGTGACACCATACACTATTACTGTGTTCTCACCTGTTAGATACTGAACTGTGAGTTCTGGTTCTAGTATGTTGAACAGTGACACCATACACTATTACTGTTTTCTCACCTGTTAGATACTGAACTGTGAGTTCTGGTTCTGCTATGTTGAAACCAGTGACACCATACACTATTACTGTGTTCTCACCTGTTAGATACTGAACTGTGAGTTCTGGTTCTAGTATGTTGAATAGTGACACCATACACTATTACTGTTTTCTCACCTGTTAGATACTGAACTGTGAGTTCTGGTTCTAGTATGTTGAATAGTGACACCATACACTATTACTGTTTTCTCACCTGTTAGATACTGAACTGTGAGTTCTGGTTCTAGTATGTTGAACAGTGACACCATACACTATTACTGTTTTCTCACCTGTTAGATACTATTACTGTTTTCTCACCTGTTAGATACTGAACTGTGAGTTCTGGTTCTAGTATGTTGAATAGTGACACCATACACTATTACTGTTTTCTTACCTGTTAGATACTGAACTGTGAGTTCTGGTTCTGCCAGGTTGAGTAGTGAGCCCCAGTCTTGTGAGATGTCTTTTAGCGGCGATTCCCTGCTGGACGTCCCAGCAGTGGCAGACTGGGGGCGTTCTGCTGACCCTCCCCTTGATGCAGATGATTGTTTGATGTCAGATATACCAGTCTCCATCTGTACGTCATCGTAATCACCTTCAAGAGAACCAGTCTGAAAATAAACAATTTAATATTCATAATTACCTTTAAGAGAACCAGTCTGAAAATAAACAATTTAATTGGTTATTATGTAGATGGTTCAATAAAATACTTTTAGGTACAAATCAAATGTATATATTTTCAGATAATACCTCGTTGGGTCATTAATCAGGTCAACCATCTGTGACCGAGTGCCTTTAATATAATTTGTATTAATGAAAAAAGTACCTCCTTTTACCACTTCATAAATCATTTGGAGGAAGATACAATCTGTATATCTTACTCAATCCTGTTTTAGGAATCAATCTCAACTTCTACAGATATAAAATAAAATAAATAGAAAATAAGTTCATTATACAGGTTGAATACCCACATAATTTATATGTATGACATTGTATCCCAACACCCCCATCAAGCTACAAGTAATCAACTAAGTTCTCGCGTTAAGAACTTTAAAAAATACTTGCATTTTTTTTTTTTTTAAACATGCAATACGTTTTTGTATTCTGGACTCATATTCGCCATGTTCACGATACATATCATGCTTAGTGCTTGATTTGTTGCAGCTCTAGTGCACACATTGACTTGCACAAAAGTTATGTTTGATGTTTAAACAATTATACACATAGTAGATAAAGGTGGAAAATTGTAAACCATCAAACTTCCTGAAAAATGCTACACAAAAGTTGTGGTTTGCTATGCAAAATTCATTGTACATAGCAAAAATTGCTATACAAGTTTTATAACTTATTTCACACCCTAGAGCTTTGTGTCTTTGTCTGCTGTATGGGCAATCCCTGAAATTAAGAAAACGACCACAGCAAAAAAAACGCCGCAGAAAAATAATGTCCACAACATTTTCCACGGCAATTTTACCATTAACATGTTTGCAACTCAGGATTGTAAGTAAATTTGAATGATGAGTTGTTTGCCAATATGCTGTAAAATTCATTTATAGCAGTGGCGGTATTTGTTGACTGAAAGTGACGTAACATGCGAATGACACATGCACGATCAAGAATAATGGGGTGGTAAGGGGATGACAATTTGTATATACAGCATAGTCAGTCCGCAGTGACGTGCCAATTCAATCTTTATATTTTAATTATATTACATCAAAGTGTCAGAATATATTTAATGCAATATAGAATTTAAACACTAATTTTCTTTATTATTATTAATAATTGCATAATTTCTGTTAGGAAATCTGTCACCCCTTTCAAATCCAAGTAAATCGGTAATTTAATTTTTTTTTTTTTTTTTTTAGGCCACTTGGCACTAGAAAAAGGTAGCATATTTTGTCAATATAAATGTCGGAGAATTTTGTATTAAACTGTCAGAACTCTAACTCTCTAAAACTCTCTCTCTCTCTCTCTACTCTGTCAAAAAAGAAACGCATAGGTGATAGGGAAAGAAGAAAGTGTTTAATTTTACTAAATATTGTTTTTCTGTACAATGTTGCTGAATGACCATGTTTGTTAATGTTCCTGGAATTGGACAGCATGCCCAAATGCACCCCAAAACAAATTTAATGCACGTTGTATGACAATTGCAGGAAATCGGCGTGAAATGGTCAGATTTTGGAGAATGCATGTGAAACTCAAAGAAAAGATTGGGGTAGTGATGGGTATTTGAAGCTACAATGCTCGCAATGATGCCTCATTTCCATTTCGACGTAGATGAGTTATAAGATGCCAAGACTAAGCCTGCCGAATCGAAACATTGCACTAGGCCGCCTCCAGTTAGGTGAATCACAGTCAGCAGTTGCATGCCACATGAACGTTCATCAGAGCACCATTTCACGTCTCTGGGACAGGTACCAGCAGTTTCAATCAGCTGAAGACCAGCCCTGAAGTGGAAGAACTTGCATAACAACTGCAGCACAAGATCGCTACATCCTGGTTCTGCACTTGCATCACCGAATTGCCACAGCAATGAACACTGCTGGACACATACCTGGTTTGAGAAGGGTGTCTGCACAAACCATTTGGAACTGTCTTCGAGAAGCTGGTTTACAGGCTAGACCATATGCTGGCTCCATCCTGCGACTTCAACATCGACATTTACATATTTGCTGGTGCACAAATGTACAGGGGTGGAACTTGGGAAACTGATGGCGTGTATGGTTCAGCGACGAGTCACGTTTCCTTCTACAGTGACTTGATGGACGACGTGTTTACAGACGCCGCCATGAACGTTTTGCCAACAACTGCGTCACCCAAGTTGACAGATTCAGTGAAGGGAATGTCATATGTGAGAAGCCATCTCATACACCAGCAGAAGTGAACTTGTGTTCGTACCTGACAACTGTACGCTACCGGGATGAAATTCTTTGCCATCACATGCTTCCCATTTTGGATTGACAGAGAGCTCTTTCAACAGGACAATTCCAGGCTGCATACGGCACATGTAACAATGGATTTCCTACAGAATGAGAACATTAATGTGCTGCCATAGCCATCAAGATCGCCAGATCTCAACCCCACTGAACATCTATGGGACGAACTGGACAGACGTGTACGCCAGCGTGAACCGGAGCCTTAGACACTTCCGCAACTGTCACATGCACTGCAGGAAGAATGGGCTAGGATTCCACGTGCCTGGATTCAGACTCATTCAGTCTATGCCAAGGAGATGTCGCGCAGTGATTGCTGCTGCTGGTGGCCACACAAAGTACTGATTTCAGCGCCCTCATGCGACGCTGTTTGGTGACGAAAATGCCTCCACTGCTGTCAGTCCATAGCAAGAACATTGTCACATACTCATGTCAAATATGATTGTGATACCATCATAAATAACAAAATTATGCAACTTTGTATTAAAGAGATAATTCCATGAATATTTCGCCTATGCGTTTCTTTTTTGACAGAGTATACATATGTATATATACATATCTACAAATATCATACCATCAGGCTGACAATAACTCTTCAAGTGACTTGTAGGAGTGTATGATAAACATGTTACTGAAAATGAAACACCATAGCCACAGTTCAACATTGTCAGTGTATACGCTGTCACCCCGTTGCAATCCAGTGGTCCATGCAATGCACGTACTATGAACAGTCAACATAATTCAATGACCTAGTTGGAACTAGCTGATCGAGTTCAGCCAGATCTGAGCAGAAAAACGTCCACTAGACTGGGTTAAGTGCTTCATGGTAAACGAAACGGCCACATTGGGAATCAATCAAATAGTTTGCGAATATTAGTGGAACTTTTGTTGGTTGAACTCTGAATTGGTCTAATTTACATATACAGTGAAACCCCTCAAAACCAGACCCTCAGTAAACCCGAATTCCCTCAAAACCGGATGTTTCACAAGGTCCCGTGATTTGTGTATCTTTTAACACTAAAATCATTACTGCATTACTTATACTTTGAATACCCACTCAGCCGATAACGTGATTGTGTACGCAAAGCTAATTACATGTGCGCATGCTCCAGTCTCATTGGTGTGCAGTTGACAAATACCAATTAAGGGATTAATTAACAGCTTTGATGTTTAAATACCTGGAGGAAACACATATAAACCCTTTATTCGGAGCTTGATTGTTACAAAGTTAGATTAACGTGCGAATTTGATTGAGCTCCTTTTCATAGCCTACATGTGCGTCTCACGATTACCGCAATGAACAGCAAAGCGACTAGGAATTTAATTAATTTTTCCAACTGTTTGAACCCTTTTTTGTTGTTTTGTTTATTATCTTTGCAAAGTAAACCGGACACCCCTCAAAACCAGACTTTTTCCTTGGTCCCATTGCTGTCCGGTTTTGAGGGGTTTCACTGTATTTAGGATCATGCCTGATGGATTCAGATACTTTAGTAGTAACGGTGCAGATACTGTTTTAATATTTACTTTTAATCTGTTTGAAATCAGTGCACAAAGTATATTTTATTTTTTACAATAAGGAAAAAATACATCTTAAAAAAAATATCCAATATAGTCTACTGCAAAAAAAAAAATGCAGAGGAAAGAAAACTCTGCGACAATCTCCACAGCATTGCCGGTTGCCATGGGCAATTGCAGGGGTTGATGGGATGGTTTTTGGTGGGGGTTACAAATACCAACACTTGAGGCTTGACCATATCATAGGATTCAGACACCAGAAACTACACTCAAACCTCAAAAGACGATTGTTTGTAGCCTTTTTCTTCTTTTTTTCACAAAATTAAGGAAACCATTTACATGGACATAACAATTAGGCACAAGCGAAATGGATTTTTAAAAATCTATTTATACTGCATAATGACCAAATATGCAAATGTTCAATTCTCAGAGACTTGACTACATAAAGTAATTAACAATGTGTCAGATGACTACAAATTCAACAGGCACATAGCTGCTTCTTGTCAATTGGGCAGTTTTGATAGGTCAAGGATAGACCTTGCTTTGGCAGTTGATATGAGGGAGATTTTCAGGTTTTTAGTAGGTTGAGGATTCATCCTACAGTCAAGCTATCAGCCAAATTAAGGCGAGCTGAAGATTACTCTCCTTAAATTCATAAAAGAAAATCATTGCAAGGTGATCAATTTGCAGCTCTCCTAAACCTTTCCAGGCGAGTGTGGAGGGTTAAAGTTTGCTTTGTGTAACAACACCACTAGAGCATATTGATATATTAATCATCGGCTATAGGATGTCAAACATTTAGTAATTTTGACATGTCTTAAGAAAGAAAACCTGCTGCTTCTTTCCATAACAGGGTTTCCGCCAGAAAGAAAAAAATGGGTACGTAGTTATGAGTTTGTGATCACGGAGCTGGCAGGCAAAGCCTAATGCGCATGGCGCAAAATGCACCTTATTGGCCATCACCCAGAAAAAATGGATTTGTAGATGTCCAGAGAAGCGATTTCCTGGCATTTGGGGTCTGAAATGTGAGCCAGCTCATGGTGATATTTTCCATGTTTCGTAGGAGAATGAATGACGAATGTAACAGTCAGCAGGAAATTTGTAAACTTGTCTTCATATTTTTTAATAGTTCATCAAGATTAACCTCACGTGCACCTTGTGCTTGCACACAAGGTTAATCTTGATGCACTAATTTTTGAATTAATTGTCTGTTAAGTGTTCAGTGACAGCGAATGATGGAAACTTTCCCGAACTATTTTGACTGTTCTCAAAAAAGTCATTCGGTTTCTCGTGTTGAGTGAAAAGAAAGAAGTCTAGCATACGTGAGCCGCACACAGTTGGCTGAAATTTAGCCAATGGGATCAGGTTAAAATGGAACCACTACTAAAAACTAACCATTTTCATTGGCGAAAAAGGAACTGATTTGGCAAAAACATACCTTAAAGTATTGGCTCAGTATGGTTAAAATGGTAGCCTACCTTTTAAGTATATTTTTATTATTGCATATAATAAACAGGAACCATTCATAACTACCCACCCTAGCTGCACTCTCATGTGCAGGTCTACACCAAAATACAATTATTTAACGTTTTAAACAAACTTCATTTTTATTTTTTATTTACCCTAACCCGGACCGGTTACACTGGTACATTTGTTAAAATTATTTTGTGTAATTTATTTATTGGAGGGGGAGGGTGCAGACATATAAAAATAACGTGATTCCATTTTAGCCATAGATTATGGTTCCGTTACAGTCAACGCTAGGTTCCGTTTTGTCTAATGTGTACACTTGGAGCCGTTTTGACACGGTTTCGTTCCAATACACAGAATGTTATCAACGCATGCACATTTCATAACCCAGTTGCACATGATGGGACTTCTTTTCACTTTCTATTTTTGTTCAAGAGAATGTGTTGTTTTAATAAAGGACATAGTTTTTATACAAGTCTTTGTTGAAGACTTAAAACCCCAAAGTGTGAGACTGATATGGACTGTATGGTGCAACAAAAAAGAAGATTTATTTTGGGTACATAATTTTACCCTAGAATTATATTTTGGTGTATACGTAATTTTACCCTTTTACCCTGCTGTCAGAAACACTGCATAAGTAACAAGAGATCTTTTATATGCACCATCCTACAGACAGGATAGCACATACCACAGCCTTTGAGATCCCAGTCCAGGGTTTCTGAGGGTAAAACGGCTATGGTGCCATACCTCAATTGCAATTTTACTTTTTTAAGTTAACCTTTTGACAAAATTAATAACTTTTATCATTACTGTATAATTTTCTTAACCCTAACCCTACACTTAACCCATTTTCTTTCTGGGGGAAGCCCCCATATCCCATGTTGACTGTGTATCCCATGTTGACTGTGGTTGCAACCAGCGCCATAGTGGGGTGAGATGTAACCCAGTAGTAAAGCACTCACTTGATGTGCTGTTGGTTTGGAGCCCATCCCAGTCAGTGGGCCCATTGGGCTATTTCTCGCTCCAGCCATGACTGGTACAGTAAAGGCTGTGGTATGTGCTATCCTGTCTATGGGATGGTGCATATAAAATATCCCTTGCTGCTAATTGAAAAGAGTAGCCCATGAAGTGGCGACAGCAGGCTTCCTTCCCTCAATATCTGTGTGGTCCTTGACCATATGTCTGATGCCATATAATAGTAAATAAAATGTGTTGAATGCGTAGTTAAATAAACATTTCCTTCCTTCCTTCCAGCGCAACAGCCAAATATTTCCTTCTGGCAGAAACATTGCAGTTGTCATGCAGTGGCTGGAACGAGAAATGGGCCAATGGGCCCACTGACAGGAACCGATCCCAGACAGACTGCATATCAGGCGAGTACTTTACCACTGGGCTATATCCCGCCCCTAAAATTGTCTACAGCAGTGTGGAGGGGAAACTGAGTGATCATTCACCTTTCCTGGTGAAGTCTGCCCTGCTTTGGCAGTTGAGTGAGGCAAAAAGTTGAAAAACGTTTCGATACGGAAAAATATCCACCCGGTCCCCCCTTCCCCTAGCCCGAGTACTCTGACTGTAAGAGAGCTAGACGGACATTTGGACATAAACACGCTCTCATTACAGTCAGAGACCAACCTATGTATTTTTTGGGCAATTCCTGACTACCAAACGGTAGGCAACGAGTCCCGCTCTAATACCACAACAATCCTATGTTTGACGTCAAATACCTTTACATCAATCATTTTCGAGTTAAGTGATACAAAAAAAATCCACATATTAATCACTAATACACATACTACAGAAAGAAACCCGACAGCACCCACAATCAGCTATGCTTCGTGACACTCCGTCGCAACAATTACAAAGCTCGGCGATCTATTTCGAGACTGGGCGATTCCGCCTTGTGCAGCAGTTACAGGGGTCATCTCATAAGAGGAGGCAGCACGTAGCACATACTTTTGCCGTATCCTGTCGATAACACCCCAAATGTATCCTTCAAATTCAAAATGGAATCAATAATGTGTAATTGTTTTGGTTTAATGACGTAATGAAATCCAAATTCATCCAAAACAGCATTAGCCAACTCTTCCATGTTGTAACTTCGCTTGATATTAGACGGCCCCTGTAACTGCTGCACAAGGCGGAATCGCCCAGTGCGCGATCACGTGGTCTACGTCTCGAAATAGATCGCCGAGCTTTGCAATTGTTGCGACGGAGTGTCACGAAGCGTAGCTGAATGTGGGTGCTGTCGGGTTTCTTTCTGTAGTAAGTGTATTAGTGATTAATATGTGGATTTTTTTGTATCACTTAACTCGAAAATGATTGATGTAAAGGTATTTGACGTCAAACATAGGATTGTTGTGGTATTAGAGCGGGACTCGTTGCCTACCGTTTGGTAGTCAGGAATTGCCAAAAAAAGACATAGGTTGGTCTCCGACTGTAATGAGAGCGTGTTTATGTCCAAATGTCCGTCTAGCTCTCTTACAGTCAGAGTACTCGGGCTACCCTTCCCCTAACCTTAACTCCAACCCTAGCCCTAACCCTAACTAAAAATAATAATGGATGGGACCGGGTGGATATTATACCAAGGAAATAAAGCTTTTAAGGTTTCAATTTTTTTTAAATCAAAGTATTTTGTCATTTTCAACGATTTCAGATATTTTTTGGTTGCAACAACGTTTCAATGTTGACATTCACATTCGTGACATTGTTATTGTTTTTATACTTTAGCGCCAACCAATAACACTATGATTCCAAATTGTAAATGACAGACAGACATATACATTGGTTGCAGACTAACCGCATCCCATCCTTGAAATGGTGTTATTGATATATTTTGTAAATCCGCAAAAATTTGCTCTGCATGTTCTTCTTGCTCGGTTCGACCGTCCATGTTGATTTTAAAAAATGGGTAGTTTCGATCAACTTAATTTATTACGACAATCGAGACTGGTTTCACGGAACTCCGTAATCGGCCGAGGTTTTCCGATTGAGATGTTTTCAAAGACTACCGAAAGATCATTCGGAAAACCACATTCAAGTTTGCAATCTAGAAACTTTGCAGTTTAACTTTAAGTAGCTAGTATCTTAATTTTTGAAGAATGACATCTGTAGTTAAGGTATTTGTATTTGAGTATTTCTGGTTCGCATTCAATTGCTAGCCAACAGAATTACTTTTCCTCGATGCATCAACGTAAGTGGTAGCCCGAGTACTCTGACTGTAAGAGAGCTAGACGGACATTTGGACATAAACACGCTCTCATTACAATGTATTGTTATGAGAGCGTGTTTATGTCCAAATGTCCGTCTTAGGCCGTCGGCTGAGCTGAAAAAAACTACTTTTCGTTCCACTTATCGATGGACTAAAAATTAACATTTGTATTAAACAAACATAATAATTTTCTACTATAATCGACTTGTTTCCACCTTCCAAACTTGCACAACATTTTAATAATTGCACTCAAAGTTCGGATTATATTGTTTTACCAGAACTCGATATCGCGTAAACCATCCTGTTAAATTAAAGCGCGCAAGCTCAAATTGTAAATAATTTGTGATGTAACGATGTACAAAGTCACATGATAATATAGAAATTTACTAATAATAGTAACGGAAGTGTGAAGATTTACGTCCCTTAGATAACGGAAGTTGGTTCAGGTTCCATTAGACCAAATCAATTCCTATTGCCGATAATGTTAACGTTTACTAATAAAACTGATATAAGCAGCGTTTCAACACACCCAGGAAGTACAGCAATAGAAAGTGTGGCACCTCACATCTAATCTAGCTGCAAGAAAATGGGGGGTCACGTATCATTTAAGAGATTTAATTTATGTTTTTAATAGCAACCATCATTTTTGCTGAAAATTGCAGTTCCATTTTTGGGGGTACCCCGCATTAGTTTCAACCTCTGGTATATACTGCATAACAACTGTATAACAAATAAAAGTGTATTTATTTATTGTCAATGGATAATAGTATTTGCACAAATAATCAATGTCGCATATTACTACCAATCACACCCACAGCTGCTTTTACTCCGTAAATATTTGACGGTGAATGTCGAACTTTGACACGGTACTCTCTTCTTTGGTACTATGCAACCTTCAACATGGCCTCGGAAAATGTCAACAAACGCAAATTGAAGTGTTTAATTCATCATTCCGGTAAAGTAACAGGCAAATTAACACCTTTTAGTTCTACATCATGGTTAAGACTTACTGAGTGCGCTAAAAGATGGCTAGAATGTGACTCTGAGAGCGAAGAAAATGCCATATCTAAAATTTTAAACGAACAGGGATTTGTCAACAGCCTTTATAATTCTGTAACAAATTTTGGCCACTTGGGATATCATAGATCCTGCTACCAGCGCTTTACAAACAGCCAACATATTGAACGGGCTCTGCGAGCTGTGCCACAACCTGATTCAACTGACATGTGTCCTGACCCAAGTAGTAGTGACTGTAACACAAGTTATGAACCACATTGGAAATTACGATCAGCTTCCAACCTGCAATTATCAGCCAGCACCACCCTTCCTGCTATATGTATTATCTGTAAAAGGACTGATAGATTTGTAACACTCCATCACAAACGTACCAGAGACAAACTGATACAGGCGGAAACAATGACAGCAGGTGAGTTTTCAGTCACTGTCTTAAATAGTATCCTAAACGACCAACAATAATTAATTTTATGCATCGTACAACTATATTTCTCTCTGACACAATATTTTTTATTGTATTTAAATTTAATAAAAGATTGGAACAGGTACAAATTAAAATAGTTAAATGGATTTTTAAAATAAATATTCATATGGGTTGCTAGTCTCTTCGTACCATGGTCATTTCGTACCATAGTCATTTTGTACCTAATTTGATCGTTTCGTACCCTGGTCATTTCGTACCATTGCAATAAATCATTTCGTACCCTAGTCATTTCGTACCATAACTGAAAGTCATATCGTACCATGTCATAACAATCACCCTGATAGTGTCTTTTACCAAATGACATTAAATTACAATTTTGTTTGTTAATTTAAAGGATATTTTATCAGCAAAAGAATAAAAGTTATTGCCACTTTGTACAAACATTAGCAATTGGATAATTTGGCATTCAATAGGGTAGTTATTGTTTTAATGGTTGTTATTGTTTATTTCTTAAACAAATAAGATGCAAATAAGTAATATTCGGACATTTCAACTGTCAACTAAAATATGTGTTCATATTTTTTTATTATTATTAGCATATTTATTAATTGTTAATATAAAAAGCGCACTTTGGTCAACTGGATTATTGCCGATTTCTTACAGTAGAAACACTATTTCCCTTCTTAGACATATTTTTCCATACAAGTTTGCAAGTAATCTGTCTCCAAGTTGTTTTCTGTTGTTTGAAGAAAATTGTATTCAAAACTATACGGATTATCTTGGACCTGAAATGTATTCATCTTACCTGCTTTAAGGGATATGTTTGTTTAATGTGTCAGTTTGAACGATGGTATGAAATGACTTTTTGCAATGGTACGAAATGACCCGGGTACGAAATGACTAGGGTACGAAATGACCAGGCAGCATGGTACGAAATGGATGGTACATTATGACTTGGGTACGAAATGACTATGATTCTTTATATGCATGCCCTATTACAGTATCAGGGTTTCCTGCAGATAAATTTTTTTTTAATTGTAAAAATTTATGTGTAACACCGGTGAGAAATACTGCATATACGTAATGATAATTTGATGATTGAGACTGTTTCAATGATATATATCACTGACACTGAGTCATACAGGACAATGTAAATTATTTAACATTATAAATTTTTTAATCTTAATAATATTTTAGTGTACTCATTAATTCTATTTAAATACATAATTTCAGGGAAATTATACGAGGCAGCAGTTAAGAAATGTGATGAATCCATTCTTCTTCACATCCGAGAGAAGGACTGTGTAGCGATTGAAGTAAAGTACCATCGCACCTGTTACCGAGACTACACTAGATTCGTAACCACGAAAATGTGGTAGAGTGTTCTGGTTGTTTTTGTTTTAAAAGTTTATAGTAAATTATACTTCTATTCAATTGTCAATTTAGAATAGTACACCTTTTGATAATATTTATGTAGGCATGTATGTGTTAATATTTTACATGGGCAAAATTAGCAGCTTAGTTGGCCCTCCAATAAAATACATTGTGACAGGATGTTAAATTCAGTCTGCAGGATTCATTGTTCCATAGTAATTTACTTTGTTATTTCACTCTCTGGACAGTTATTATAAATGCATGATGGACATAAGTTTTAAATTGAAGGCAAACAGTTCTAATGTTCCATGTATGAATTAAAAACATTGTATTTGTGCAATAACTAATATCATGACCATGTTTTTCAACAGTTTACTTTTTGTGTCACTTCTTAGACATATATCCCATTTACTAATTTAATTGTCATTATTTAATTATGATATTTATATATTACAGTGATCGTTCAGATGAAGACGGCCTACAATTTGCAAAGGCATATGAACTGTATTGCACATCTGTTATTGAAATGCACATGATAAGGAATAAGGAGATACTGAGAATGTCAAATCTTATTCGTCTATTCCACCACTACGTGCAGAAACATGAAGGAGTAGATCCATCAAGTTACAGGTAACAGATATACGCAATCTATCTAAACTCTTGATCATTGTGGTACATTCTGTCTAATATAGTAGGGAGGCTCATCCCATGTAACATTCTGAAGGGGGTTTAATACTTCATAGTACATTTATTAAGGGGATAACTTATCACAGATAATGCCTGGTTTAAAATTACACACATATCAGGGCTGCTTGTTGGTTTGTAACAACTCCTCCCACTTGGTCGATGCAAATGGCAGGAAAATTAAGTAAGACCGTAAAGGTTTGGTCTGACTCCAGCTTATGATGCTTGTAAAGTAGTTTGCCTGTAGTACTCAGACTGAGCAGCCTAAACTACTGTAGTTGTTTTTGTTTTTTTGTTGCCTCCCTCCCAAACTTAATTTTTTTTTTAATAATATGATAAAATATATATATATAATATGCTTATATACATATTGCATACCCTAGTCATTTCGTACCATAACTGAAAGTCATATCGTACCATGTCATAACAATCACCCTGATAGTGTCTTTTACCAAATGACATTAAATTACAATTTTGTTTGTTAATTTAAAGGATATTTTATCAGCAAAAGAATAAAAGTTATTGCCACTTTGTACAAACATTAGCAATTGGATAATTTGGCATTCAATAGGGTAGTTATTGTTTTAATGGTTGTTATTGTTTATTTCTTAAACAAATAAGATGCAAATAAGTAATATTCGGACATTTCAACTGTCAACTAAAATATGTGTTCATATTTTTTTATTATTATTAGCATATTTATTAATTGTTAATATAAAAAGCGCACTTTGGTCAACTGGATTATTGCCGATTTCTTACAGTAGAAACACTATTTCCCTTCTTAGACATATTTTTCCATACAAGTTTGCAAGTAATCTGTCTCCAAGTTGTTTTCTGTTGTTTGAAGAAAATTGTATTCAAAACTATACGGATTATCTTGGACCTGAAATGTATTCATCTTACCTGCTTTAAGGGATATGTTTGTTTAATGTGTCAGTTTGAACGATGGTATGAAATGACTTTTTGCAATGGTACGAAATGACCCGGGTACGAAATGACTAGGGTACGAAATGACCAGGCAGCATGGTACGAAATGGATGGTACATTATGACTTGGGTACGAAATGACTATGATTCTTTATATGCATGCCCTATTACAGTATCAGGGTTTCCTGCAGATAAATTTTTTTTTAATTGTAAAAATTTATGTGTAACACCGGTGAGAAATACTGCATATACGTAATGATAATTTGATGATTGAGACTGTTTCAATGATATATATCACTGACACTGAGTCATACAGGACAATGTAAATTATTTAACATTATAAATTTTTTAATCTTAATAATATTTTAGTGTACTCATTAATTCTATTTAAATACATAATTTCAGGGAAATTATACGAGGCAGCAGTTAAGAAATGTGATGAATCCATTCTTCTTCACATCCGAGAGAAGGACTGTGTAGCGATTGAAGTAAAGTACCATCGCACCTGTTACCGAGACTACACTAGATTCGTAACCACGAAAATGTGGTAGAGTGTTCTGGTTGTTTTTGTTTTAAAAGTTTATAGTAAATTATACTTCTATTCAATTGTCAATTTAGAATAGTACACCTTTTGATAATATTTATGTAGGCATGTATGTGTTAATATTTTACATGGGCAAAATTAGCAGCTTAGTTGGCCCTCCAATAAAATACATTGTGACAGGATGTTAAATTCAGTCTGCAGGATTCATTGTTCCATAGTAATTTACTTTGTTATTTCACTCTCTGGACAGTTATTATAAATGCATGATGGACATAAGTTTTAAATTGAAGGCAAACAGTTCTAATGTTCCATGTATGAATTAAAAACATTGTATTTGTGCAATAACTAATATCATGACCATGTTTTTCAACAGTTTACTTTTTGTGTCACTTCTTAGACATATATCCCATTTACTAATTTAATTGTCATTATTTAATTATGATATTTATATATTACAGTGATCGTTCAGATGAAGACGGCCTACAATTTGCAAAGGCATATGAACTGTATTGCACATCTGTTATTGAAATGCACATGATAAGGAATAAGGAGATACTGAGAATGTCAAATCTTATTCGTCTATTCCACCACTACGTGCAGAAACATGAAGGAGTAGATCCATCAAGTTACAGGTAACAGATATACGCAATCTATCTAAACTCTTGATCATTGTGGTACATTCTGTCTAATATAGTAGGGAGGCTCATCCCATGTAACATTCTGAAGGGGGTTTAATACTTCATAGTACATTTATTAAGGGGATAACTTATCACAGATAATGCCTGGTTTAAAATTACACACATATCAGGGCTGCTTGTTGGTTTGTAACAACTCCTCCCACTTGGTCGATGCAAATGGCAGGAAAATTAAGTAAGACCGTAAAGGTTTGGTCTGACTCCAGCTTATGATGCTTGTAAAGTAGTTTGCCTGTAGTACTCAGACTGAGCAGCCTAAACTACTGTAGTTGTTTTTGTTTTTTTGTTGCCTCCCTCCCAAACTTATTTTTTTTTTTAATAATATGATAAAATATATATATATAATATGCTTATATACATATTGCATTTAATAATATGTATCATGATAGTATTACATATACATTGCTGTGTATCTAGGTGACAGATTAATTGTGTAGTCAATTGTTATTGTTGTGGTGTTTTACATGTAGTATTAATTAAGAAATAATTGCTTTGTGCCCTTATGTGTATTTTGTTTTAATGAACTGTGCAACTCATCTTCCAAAAACCCTGTAACAGTAGTCCTGTGAATAGTTCCTGACAATTTCAACCACCTGGTTGTTATGTTGTTTTAGATATCATGTCTTCAAAATGCTGCAATGGGCCATTTTCAATAAAATCTTCCACAGTATTAAATTGAAATTATTGCAGTAGTAATTAAAAGTTCAGCTATTCAGTTATTTTGATGAAATTAAGGCCCCAGATACAGAGAAACAAAAAGTGTCATGCCCACATTCACTTAAAATGTTGTCATTATTGACTTGCAATAAATCAGAAACTGAATTAAAAATGAACATGAAAACAAATAAGTTTGCCCAACACATTACATACAACATGAAACAAGATTTTATTTTAATTTGGATTTATTACTTATTTTGTGAAAAATATGTCAATAAATTAAACATATTGAATGAATTCACATTTTGGAGATTCTGACTTGCACTAAATCGAACATGCAATTAGATAACATGATAATGAGGATATTTGCACAACCTATTAAATAGAACTTGAAATGTTTTATTTCAATTATTATCTTATGACATACTAAAAAACAGTATGCCGAACACATATAAAATACAACATGAATTCATAATTTTGGTGACTTTGAGTTGCAATAATTATTATATTAAAAATGTTAAATTTTGCAATGGCCCATTACATAGAACATATAACTAGATTAGTTTCAATTAGTATTTATTATTTATTCAGAAAAGACATATCAAAAACATAAATACTTTGGCTCATTATCTTATGTCTTGTATTTTTCAGAAGTGATCAGCTGAAGCGTCGACTGAAACAAGATTACCCACAGCTAATTTTTCATTCACCAAGTCGACAGAATATGTGTGATATTGTCTATGTAGACTCACTTTCAGCAGATACCATGGTATCATGGATGAATGAAAGTGAGTTTGAATCAGATTTCTCACCCAGTGACACAGATTCTCAGACCAGTGCTAGTAGCCCACTTAAGTCAATTCATCACTATCATGACAGGTGTCAAGAATCGAACACGGATCATCAATTTGCAGAAGATTTCAGCAACATTATCACCCAGAATATGCCAGTCGCTTATTGGAATGCACGTCTTTACAGGTTGTGATTCCACAAGTGCTTTTTATGGAAAAGGAAAGAAGAAAGCTTTTGAATTGACTATTGCATCAAGTGACTTTATTGAAGCATTCTCAACATTAGGTGAGCAGTTTGATTTGAGTGAATCAGTCTTCACAGTACTTGAGCAATTTGTCTGTAAATTGTACGGACAATCAAAATCTACCAGCGTAAATGAAGCTAGATATCAAATCTTTTGTATGGCGAAATCATCAGAAATGAGTTTGCCGCCAACTCAAGATGCTTTGCGACAACACTGCAAAAGATCCAACTATCAGGCAGCCATTCACAGAAGAGCACTACTGCAGTTCATTTCCCCTCCATCACCCACTAACCATGGCTGGAATGTGAAAAATTATGAACTGCTTATTTACTGGATGTCAAAAGACCCAGCTCCAGAGGCTGTTCTTTTGAATGTACACTGTAGACGCAAAGCAGGTACATGCTCTACTGCCAAATGTTCATGCCATTCAATCAAACTAGCTTGTACAGATTTTTGTAAATGCTCCAAAAGCTGCTTAAACAAGAAAGATGATGACATGAAATTAATCGACACAGTGATGATGATGATGACGATGATGCTGATTATGATGATGAAGTGTGAAAATGGCAGGGTTTCTTGCAGAAATTTTGTTTAGGGTAGGCTCTATTTTGTTTTGTTTATCATATGTGACATTGGTGAGAGATACTGGATATTTAATGATACTTTGATGATTAAGACTGTTTCATTGATATATGTCACTGACACTGAGTCATACAGGAAAATGTGAAAAAATGTTTAACATTATAAAAAAACAATTAATCTGAAATTTGAGGGTACACAATTTTACTTGTTTTACCCATAATTTTTACCCTCTGGAAAAATACCTGGGAAAAGATGATGACAATGAAGTGTTATCAACACAATGATGATTAATTACGATAATGACTGATTATATATTGCACTATTATGAGTATGTTTATTAGAATGTTCTAATCAGGGTTTCCCGCAGAAATTGTTTTTAGAGTAGGCACTTTGTAATTCTTTGAGATCGCTATGCAATTCTAAAAGTAATACTATACAAAATAAGTAATTGCTAATCAATGGATAATTTTTGCTAATCATTTCTAAAACAAAATGTTCCAGTATATACATGTATAAGGATATCATGTTATGATAAAAGTGTTGCTAATGACAGTTGTGATCATGATATTTAAAATGAAAGTTTTTTTTTTTTTTTTTGTATATTACATATTATCTTGAAGAGATTGGTGCTATTTTTAGAATTTGACATGCTTCTATTTGGATAATTATTAAAATAATAAAAAATATATGACAAAATATGAAGTACATTGTGAAAAGGAACAATATAAATATATATGTAAAATTTGCAATTGTATATGTTTAGTTATGCCAATGGATACGAGCAAATTGTTTTATTTCTAAAAATAGCACTATATTTACATTATCATGATTTACGCAGGATTTACTAAACATCTTGCAATTTTTTCAAGTTTTTTATGAAGATTATACATATTAATGATGAAATATACACAATTTGTTTGAAAACATTAGCATTTTCAAAACAAAAAGTAAATAACATTTTACTGTTTGGAAAATTATGATTGAATTTTTGTTTTGTTTTTAATCGTAAACATGCGTTAACATGCTTCAAATTGGTTGTGTGCTTAAATGAAGTTACTAAATAGTAACATGGTTCTCTGACAAACACAAATATATCAATTTATTTAATATGAGATGATTATTAACAAAGTTATGAGTGTTCAAAGATGACACGTATCTGCATAAAAATACCTAAAAATTTACCCCGACAGGGTACCTTTAAAGTCAAATTTTATAAAGTTGTGCAAGTTTGTTTGCTGGAAACAAGTGAATTCCATTAGGTAAGACATGTATATACATGAAAACATAATTGTTTTTTAGTCCATCTAATAGTGGAACGAAATCATATTTCTAGGCACATATTTCAGCTCAGCCGACGGCCTATGTGCTGAAATACAGATCTTGATGAAGCTGGACCCTGTCGCCTGTGTTCACGACATGCCCCCCCCCCCCCCACTGGGGGGGGGCTTGATTGCAAGCTTTGGATGCTGCTAGAGTTTCGCGTCGCGTACACCGGTTCACGGGCAACCGTGACTTTGGTGTACGGCGACTCGGACTCGCAGAAGAGAAAGAAAAGAGGACTGAGGAAGAAGAGACGCGCGCCAGAAGTGGCTCAGGGGGGAGACAAAACTGGCTCAACCGCCAGTGGCGGTCCATTCTGCGTCACCGCCCCCGGCTCGGCCCAAGACGAAAGGACCAGCTCATCCGGACCCTCCGTCAACACCGAGGGATGCTCTCAACGCGCCGATGTGCGAGACGCCCGCAAACGGACCTCCATCTCCCTCAACGCCAGGAATTTTTTAGGACAAAAAAGAGTGTTGCCTGTCTGTGGGATAGTCTGAATCGAACGTAGCAATTTACTGGGTCCGTCTTAGATTACCTGTGGGGAGGACTATAGACACCATCCCTCTTGTCATATGATTGTGTTTATTTGTGTATCAATGGACCACAATATGTGGCACAACTCATTTATACTGTTCATGTAGTTATGGGTTATGAATCAACTGATGCTAGGCCGTACATGATACCCCCCCCCCCCCCCCCCCCCAATTTTTTTTATTATATATAATGCTTGGGATAATTAGGGGATAATATCTCTGTTTCGGTTTATCACAAACACATTTGGATTTAAGAACTCCACGATTCATATAGTTAACAACGAAACAGTGACATCCCTATTCTAATAGTTCACCTATTGGGAAGTATCTGGAAGAAATTTTATTGTTTTTATTAAAGAAATCCCAAAATTAATCCAGGCAAAATTCCTCGAAATAATTCAACACTGTTTCACAAATTTAAACTTCAATAATATCCATACTTTATGTACAACAGAAATTAACAGCAAATCATGTTCAGTATTTAGTAACTTCGTGTCACGAGAGAAAAACAAAAATTAGGTAGTGTTGACAAGTATTGAGTAATTTTAGATGAATGGTGGCCTCAGTGTTTCAAAATAATGCAGGGGGTAGTAAAAATGCCAGACTTTGCATAATACATAACTACCACAAAATCTTTTTTAAAATGTCTCAATAACAAAAAAAGAAAATGTTTAATATATAGCACAGTCGAGTTAGTTGCTGTCTATGTATTGTTACTGCTAACTGTCCTCGTGTTTTCAGATTGGCCTCATTACAGGTACTGGGTTAGCTGATCCAGATATACTGCACAATCAGACTGAGAAGTATGTGAAAACTCCATTTGGTGAGGTGAGTACTTAGCTAAATGAGGTGTGGTGATCCATCCATCCATACATGTATCCATCCATCCATCCATCCACCCACTCAGCCACCATCCATCCACCCATCCATCCACCCACCCAGGCACCATCCATCCTATCCATCCATGCATCGATCCACTCGGTCACCATCTATTCATGCATGCATCCATCCACCGAGTCGCCATCCATTCATCCATCCATCCACTCAGTCACCATCCATCCCATCCACCCAATCACCATCCACCCACCCAATCACCATCCATCCAGTCACCATCCATCCATCCACCCAATCACCTAATCGCCGTCCATCCATCCATCCATCCACCCAGTCACCATCCATCCTATCCATCCAGGGCATAAAATTTGGCATGAACGATTTTGTCGTTCGTCTGTCGGTTATGCAAAACCAATATTAACATAAATAATAGATCATTTGTGCAAAAGCTGTAATTGTTTGTCAAATTTTTTTTTTAAAATTATCACTGTTTTGGGAAGAAACTAAGCCTACATTGCCAGTGTGAGAAAGATACAATGTATCCATTTGAAATCAGCATCACAGTCGATACAAAGTCGGTACCGCGGTAAAACAAAATCGGCGCTGTGTTTAGAAGTCTCGAAAAAGTTTAGTAACATAGTTGCATGTTCCCTTTGATCATTTTGCTATGTGCACAAAATTATATGCTGTTCAGAAATTAAAGGGACTGTCCTGAGTTTCAGACACAGCAAGTCTTCCCCCCCCCCCCCCCCCCCCATATACCCAACAAAATAAACATATATCCTACTTTTCTTTATTCTCTTAAACATGTTTTAAATGTAAAACACTACACTCATAAAAACATTCGGGATTTCCTATGACTTAATTATTTCAAATTTCGTTTAGCAGTTGGAAGAAAAATAAATTGCAGTGCGTAAGATTTGGCGTCTGTAGATTATGCAAAACCAATGGAATATCAACATAAATGGATCATTATTGCAAAAGCTGTAATCACTCAACGTGTGTTGGCCAATATCATCAATGTTTTGGAAAACTGTGTGCATTCGAAAATCTCTGGCCTAGATGTATGTCATATGTGCTTGATGGTAATATTCTAACCAGCTTTTTCTCCATCGTTCAACGTGTCCAGCTATTTCCTTCACGACCACCGTCTACTTTCATTATAAAATGCTATCTGCGTTAGCATACCATCGACATATTTACAATTTACGAAAGTTTACAGAAATTGTCAGCCCTGACGTCATGATATTCGGTGTTTGAAGCACGTCACAGAACCTTTATGGGTAGTTTCTTAGGATATTATATTATATACCGATGCAATTTAATGACACTGATGAAAACAAAATATATGTTACAAAAATTATAGACGGCTGTCTTAAAAATCTCTCTCACCGCTATTCCAAGCCAAAATAAGTTGACCAATTACGGATTCTCTGTGGAGTTTAACACTTATAGTAAGACTGATGCGGGCCTATTAATAGCAAACACTATGTCATTCTAGCGACTGTACCTAGTGTAAAACAAAATGACCGCTAATATTAACTTTGTGACTGTCAAAGCATGCCAATACAAAGCCTCATCTAGCTCACGCGAAGGTATCTGTGCAGCTACGGTTAGACTGATTTAGTTTTAAACCCATTTTGCCTGTCATAATATTCTTTTGTTAAATTATATTGAGGTTTTAAAATGTTTGACAAATATCATCTACAGATCAATATTATACTTATTTAAGCCTACATTGAAATTGGTTAAATATTTTTTTTTAAATCTTCCACAAAAGGTCAAAAACTATTTTGACAAGGGTTGTTTTTTATGGGTCGGTTGGGTTAGCTTTTAAGTTAGTCCAAGCACACAAAAAGTATATTTTCGTATTTATGATAGGAGAAAAACTACAAAAATCGCTCAACTTAGATTATCGTTTGAATATTGTTGCCCATTAGCCTTTTCATTTGTATCTGAACTACCGAAGAAAATTGTTCGTGTAAACACTAAAACCACACGAACGACACATTGGTTGTCTGAAAAATTCAAATTTTATGCCCTGTCCATGCATGCATCCATCTACCCAGTCACCACCCAATCATCCATCCATCCATCCACCCAGTCACCATCCATTAATCCATCCATCCACCCAGTCACCATCCATCCACCCATCCATCCATCCATCCACCCATCTATCCATCCATCCATCCATCCATCCATCTACTGAGTCACCATCCATCCATGCACCCAATCACTATCCATCCATCCATCCAACCATCCTATCATCCATCCATTCATGCATCCATCATTCCATCCACCCAATCACCATCCACCATCCATCCATCTACTCCGTCACCATCCATCCACCCAATCACCATCCATCCACCCACCATCCATCTATCCACTCCATCACCATCCATCCACCCAATCACCATCCATCCAGTTACCATCAATCCATCTCATACATCCATCCCATCCATATATCTATCCATCCATTCCATCCCATTCAGTCGGTCTGTACATTTATTCATCCATCTATCTGTCCATCCATTCATCCATATATCTGTCCATCCATACAGACAGACAGGCATGCACACACACACACAAACACAGATGCATGTGCAAACATGGCACCATATAAAGGCCAATTGCACATGGGAACCATTGTTTGTCCTCCATTGGGTGGCCTTGATAGAGCATGTGTACACAAAAACATGTAAAGCTGGCTTATTTGCCACTCCATCTAGCCCTCCCGCCCCGGAGTTGGCCACTGACAATGCCAGAGACCAAACCTGAGGTGGGTGTGCCTGAACCCTTGTGGATATGGGCATGTAAGTAGAGTTCCCATTCACTCCATCTAGGTTTTTATTGCTCATTTGTCAGACAATGTTTATGCTGTCTTGTCTATGGGGAACTTTACGTAAAAGATCCCTTGCTGCTGCTTTGTAGATGTGGCCTATGTGTCAGTAGTGGTTTTTTCTCTTTTAGATATGTTTTCATTAAACATACATCAACAGGGAATATAACGAACAATAAATTCAATAAATGTAATATAGTATTGTATAATATACCTATTTTAAGTTTGGACTAATATACATAATGTCCTGAGTAAAGAGCTAACACTTGTTATTCCCTTTTACTACACATTCTAGATCCAATATTAAAATTACTTTATGTCAGACACATAAACACTGGACAGTGTTTCAAAATCTTAGGTAAAGTGGCGTTTTCATTATCCAATTTGTCGCACCGACTAGTAGTATGTGATTTGTCATAGCGACATGAATCGTGTGTATGGGAAGACATTACGTCATAAGATCCCATGACGTCAAACAAAGCTTGTCAGTTAAAAAATATTTTGCAGGAAATATAACTGCATACAAATTTCCACTGAAATAAAGAAAACATGAACGTAGACAATTTACTGATGGTATTATGTAACAAAACAATTATTGAGCACATCTGGACAATAATAGGTTTTATGTGGATCCATGAAATCCGGACATTTTGACAGGTATATAAATAAACAAACAAATAGCCCACAAGGTGATAAAATTGAACAGTTGAACTTTAATGTGTTTTGATTGGCTGAGAGCTTACGATTTGTTGTGAGAAATAGATCAAGTTATAATTGGTACAATTCCGACATGACTTGCATAAAAGACTAAAGTCATTCCGATTTAGGTCTTCTTACAGCACAATTTGATCACATGCGACAAGTCAGTATGACTAATCGCATAATGAGAACACACCTTAACCAGAAGTCTGTTCTGATGATTTGTTACCTAGGTAACCAGCTGTTGTACATGAATTATATTTGCATAACTGGTGAGTTGTATACTACAATAACATTCAAAATTTATTTTAAACAAACTGATTTGGCCATGACATGGCTTTTTTAATTTGAATGTTTGGAATACGTTAATAAAAATCAGCTGATCCTAAGTTTGCAACCATTAATTTCCAAATATTGTTGACCACATAACCCATTAGCAGTTGGCTTGAATTTAAAGTTGTGTAACCGACACAGAAAGAGAATGGTGATTCACATGACATGGTTCTGTTCAGTAAAAGCCATTGATTAAAATCTACTGACACAACTGAGATGGGGAAGAAAGGAAGATATTTCATTTGATGAAACTCCAGCAAACTGTATAATCACAGGGCTCAACCGTACTAATTTCTTCCTCTGGCTACCACATGTCTAAACCTGGTACTACATTTTTCTTTTCTTTTTTGCCACATCCAGTTACTCCACAAAAAACCCCAACCCCAACTCCCTTAATTCATCGATGTATGAAATTCCACCTTTTATGTGCGTGCTCTGTTACCACGAGTTGCTGTAACAGTTTTAATTGTTTCCCTTGTCTGACCTTCAGGTTGCGATTGTGCAATATGATTTACTTAAATGTATTTGTAAGTGGTAGAATTTTTTAACACAGTGGACAAATACATATACTTTGAAATAATTCAGTAGCCAGAAAGAATATTACTGATGGATGAAATACTCAACAGTTTATACAAAAACTTAAAATTCCCAACGAAAATACAAAATGGCCTCAATAATTATCAGTGTCAGGCTAACTTATATTTTAAACTGTGGTCCAGAGAATGTCCGAGGAGTGAAATAGAAGCTGAATGTGAGTGGCTTGTCAAACACGGCTAGCTCTGGCACTCACCAAATTCACCAACTGCAAATTTTGAAAGCAGTTGGCAAATTTTATTTTAATTTGGCAAAATAATTTCATGTAATAATTTGACATTTCTTTTGAAAATAACTAATTTCTTCAAGTTTTGAAGTTTAATAGACAATTTGGCGAAATATTTTGCTCACTCAGAGCTAGCCGTGTCAAATATGTTTACAAGAATTTGAAATCTTCCATTTTGTTCATTGTAATATGCATAATTATATTATAAGTATTTTTATTTTGTTTTAGCCCTCTGATGCACTTATTCTTGGAACAATACATGGTGTTGACTGTGTGTTACTGTCTAGGTAATAATTGGTAAACTGTTGATCAACTGCTTATTACATTCAGTGTGCACAGTGTTCTCTAGATATTTAGAACAATTCAAATCATTTATTTCATTATCAGACATGGTTCATATAAAATGGCATGGCATACATTGGACAAGGTAATAAGAACACGAAATGATTAAATCAGATACATAGTAATATTGATGGTAATGATAATACATGTAATATGAATACGATATGTACACATATGTGTATGTAGTGTGTATATCATCATTAGTACATGTGTTAGTTCAAGTTAGTGTTATGGTAGATGGTCTGGAAAGTTCATTGTGCCTATGGTTGAACATTTCGTAACACAATTGGCCAACATATTTGAGCCTGGTCTTATAAAAGACAAACAGAAAGATACAGACCCATATAGAGAACCAAAGGGGGGACCCAAGGATGGCAGCTCTGATGTAAACGAGAGAGGAGGCAGTCTGGTTTTGCAATGTTTCTCAGTAGAATTAAGCCAAATGTTTGTGGGGTTTTTTTGGCATCGGGTTGAAAAGTTTAGGTGATATGGACGCTAATTTTGAACAGTTCGGCCGATATTTGTTTTCCAAATCATTAAAATATAGTGTTATGTGTGTTACATAAATTTGTTACGTGTGTTACGCGTCTGATTTCATAAACTGAACATTAGCTTGTAAGCATCCTATCGCAAACAAATTTTATTTGTTTTACTGCCTTTTGTTTTTAGTGACTGTTAATAATGTTTTTAGCAGAAATATTAAGTATTCTTTTTCCAGGGATGGATTTAGAGGGGGTTAGCACCACCCACCTTTTTTCAGTGGCAAATATCACTCAAATAATATTGCCTGTTTACGCTCACTCATACTTGTAGTACTAATATTCCAGTCAATGTATCCTGAACCTCGTTTTACAAAATCTTACATCAGACTTGTCAAAATAAGAAAACAACTGGTAAATTTCATGGGCTATTGCAGCCTTTGCATAACATGTTGTGTTTTACATTTTTAATGGTAATCTGATTGTTATATTAAAGGTGAATTACATTGTTTAGTAAGACACTAACGAAGATATATTATTGACCTGCTACCAATATTGAAAAATTAGTTGCTGGTAGGATAGGGACAGTGTTTCCCCCAGAAATAAAGTTTTGGGTATGGTGCTGTGTAGTTGAATGCAACCAGTCAACAGGGGGTATTGTGGTGGGGGGGGGGGGGACCTCCCCCAGAAATAAAGTTTTGGGTATGGTGCTGTGTAGTTGGATGCAACCAGTCAACAGGGGGGTATTGTGGGGGGGGGACCTCCCCCAGAAATAAAGTTTTGGGTATGGTGCTGTGTAGTTGAATGCAACCAGTCAATGGTGGGTATTGTGTGTGTGTGGGGGGATCTCCCCCAGAAATAAAGTTTTGGGTATGGTGCTGTGTAGTTGAATGCAACCAGTCAACGGGGGGGGGGGGGTATTGTGGGGGGGATCTCGCCCAGAAATAAAGTTTTGGGTATGGTGCTGTGTAGTTGAATGCAACCAGTCAACGGGGGGGGGGGGGGTATTGTGAGGGGGGGATCTCCCCAGAAATAAAGTTTTGGGTATGGTGCTGTGTAGTTGAATGCAACCATTCAACGGGGGGTATTGTGTGGGGGGGGGGGGGATCTCCCCCAGAAATAAAATGGGTTACCTTTAGGGTTATAGGATTAAGAAAAGCATATAATAATAAGAGTAATTAATTTTGTCAAAAAGTGAACTTAAAATAATAAAATCTGCAAAAAAATTTGGGTATGGCACCATACCATTTTACCCTCTGGCACAAATCCTGGCGGGGGTGGGGGTGGTGTGGCAAAGCCATTTGTAGGAATTTAAAGGAAAAGATCAATATATCATATGGATGTTGAACTGCCATATTATAGAATATCTTGATGAATCTGTGTCCCTTATGATAAAACACTATTGCACTGTAAGTGATTGGTAATTACATTAGATGTTGCAGGGCTCACACTGGCAGAAATTTAGTTTTAGCCAATTTTCAGATATATATATGTCGAGAGTTTACTCGAAAATTATTCAAAAGTGACTAATTTAAAGAAGCTTTTATTTGCCAAAGACTAAATGTTGTAGCTACTTTGCATGAAATGTAGCAGCTAGCTAATTTGGCAATGGACAGGGTGAGCCCAGGTGTTTGTTTCTCATGAAATGTAGCAGCTAGCTAATTTGGCAATGGACAGGGTGAGCCCTGGTGTTTGTTTCTCATGAAATGTAGCAGCTAGCTAATTTGGCAATGGACAGGGTGAGCCCAGGTGTTTGTTTCTCATGAAATGTAGCAGCTAGCTAATTTGGCAATGGACAGGGTGAGCCCAGGTGTTTGTTTCTCATGAAATGTAGCAGCTAGCTAATTTGGCAATGGACAGGGTGAGCCCAGGTGTTTGTTTCTCATGAAATGTAGCAGCTAGCTAATTTGGCAATGGACAGGGTGAGCCCTGGTGTTTGTTTCTCATGAAATGTAGCAGCTAGCTAATTTGGCAATGGACAGGGTGAGCCCAGGTGTTTGTTTCTCATGAAATGTAGCAGCTAGCTAATTTGGCAATGGACAGGGTGAGCCCAGGTGTTTGTTTCTCATGAAATGTAGCAGCTAGCTAATTTGGCAATGGACAGGGTGAGCCCTGGTGTTTGTTTCTCATGAAATGTAGCAGCTAGCTAATTTGGCAATGGACAGGGTGAGCCCAGGTGTTTGTTTCTCATGAAATGTAGCAGCTAGCTAATTTGGCAATGGACAGGGTGAGCCCTGGTGTTTGTTTCTCATAAAAGGCCAGATTCTTAAGATGGGAGCTCTTACGTTAGTCGATGAATCAGTAATAAAATAATAATACAATCTTTAGTGAGGGTAACACAGTTAGCAAAAGCTAATCTTCCCTGAGGCATTCAGGTACAAACAATACAGAATTACAATACATACATTTATGAACAAATAGAAAATACATATATGGCAATAAACATATGTACAAATGATATTATTTTAGAAAATATTTCTTGAGTCTATATTTAAAAGCAGCAGTATTTGGCAATGATTGGATAGCTTTAGATAATTGATTCCAAAGTAACTGAAAGCATGTTTAAATAAAGACATTTTAGGTTTTGGAATTAATAGATTTCTATCCTCTACATTTCGAAGGTTGTAGGGATTGTTTTCTCCAACATATATTAATAAGTTTGAAAGATAGTTTGGGTCTTACATTGCAAAGACATTTATAAATTTGTAAACATTTATGATAGTGGATTCATGTTTCCATTGTCATCCATTTTAACTGTTTAAATAGTGGGGCAGATGGAGTAATAGGATCTACATCTAATATCATCCTTGCAGCTCTCTTTTGCAGTTTTTGTATACGTTCTAATCCATCCTGATTACAGTTTCCCCAAATTACACAGCAGTAATCGATGAGTGGTAAAATATACCCATTGTAGAAAAGTTTTCTTGCATCTAAATTTAAATACCTAATGATTTTCGATAAAAGATGCAGACGTTTAGAGATCGAGGAACACACATGTTTAACCTGATTTGTCCATTTAAAATTATTATCAACTTTAATTCCTAAATGTTTTTCACAATCAGTGTGTTGCAGACGTTCTGAATTTATTATAAGAGAAAAAAAATCATTTTGGATTGTAACTTTTTGTCTTGTTCCTGTAGTCCTATACTTGGTCTTTTTATGTGTTTATGAACATTTTATTGTAGGAACACCATTTTTCTACACTATTCAGATCTTGCTGTAGTTTATCTTGAATTTGAGTAACAGTTTTTCCTGACATGAACATTGTTGAATTATCTGCATACATACTTGTGGTACAATGTTCAATGTATAGTGGAGGATCATTTATGTACAGTATAAAGAGAAGAGGTCCTAGTACTGAACCCTGTGGAACACCATAAATAATGGACTTAGGTTCTGATGTTGCCATTCCTATAGTGACTTGCTGTGTCCTGTTACTTAAATAAGATTGGAACAAGTTAAGAGAATTCCCTTTGCAGCCATAAATGTTTAACTTTTGAATCAGAATTGAATGGTCCACAATATCAAAAGCTTTTTTGAAATCTAGAAATATGACTCCATTTAGATTTCCTTCATTCATTTCATGTAACCATTTATCAGTTATATCAATAAGTGCTGTTTGGCATGAGTGTTTTGGTCTTATATCTGATTGAGATGAGTGTAAAAGGTCAAATTGTGTTACGTAATCATAAAATCATAAAAAAAAAATTCTATTAATTTGGACAGCATTGGCAATACAGATATTGGCCTATAATTTGTAGCTTCAGTTTTGTCACCAGACTTAAAAATTGGGGTAACTTTAGCATTTTTAAAACATTGTGGATAAATACTACTGTCTATTATTTTGTTAAAAATAAATGTTAACGAAGAAGCAATTGCCAAGGCACCTAACTTAAGTATTCGTGGACCTAAGTTGTCATCTCCAGATGATTTATTGACATTTAAGTTTTTACGCTCATTATAAAGCTCTTATTTATTTGTACAGGAGCTATCTTAAACTTTTCCTCATTAGGGAGTCTCTGCTTTATAAAACGTTCCACTTTCTCGAGATTTGGCATATCATATCCAGAATTATTTCTCAAATTTTCAATACAAGAAGTAAAGAAGTCATTAAATTTGTTTGCTATGTCTATCTTATCCTTAAGTGTTGTTCCATTGTCAGATTTCAGCTCTGCTGGACTTATACATGTGAAGGATTTAGCTCATGGATACATTTCCATAATAATTTTGGATCCCTAGAGTCGTTCACCATAGCAGAATAGTAGTTTTGTTTGGCTTTGTAATTTGTTTAGTTTTGTTCCTCCACACGTTATATTCATCCTACATACCTAGCTTGTGATATCTGTCTCGTAACTGTCTGGCTTCTGTTTTTTCGCAGGAATACCGACCTGGCTGCTCTTTCCTCTTAACTCTTTTTGTAACTAAAGGGGCATGTTTGTCTAATACATTGTTGAAATTTTGTACTATAATATTAAGCAAGTATCTAGATCATCCTGAAATTCCACAGAATAAAATGGGGCATCTAGTAAATCATTAACAAACAAACTCCTCATTTAAATGTTTACAATTTCTGTAAGGCAAACAGGATAATGGTCGTTAATTGAGTATTGAACAACATGAGATTCCTGTACTTTGCTACGATTGGTTACATATATGTGATCAATCAGAGTTTTAGAATTTTGTGTTATCCGTGTTGGATCAGTAATTATCTGTTATAAATTGTATATTTCTAACATGTTTAGCCATTTTTGAGGTTTGTTATTTGCTAACAGGAGATCAATGTTAAAATCACCAGTGGGGATTATGTCAGAATTATAATGCATTGCTAACTTAATTTCCTCTTCAAGCTTATCAATCCAGGCAATGGGATATTTTGGAGGTCTGTAGCTAAAACAGAGTAAAAAAAGATTTTTTATAAGTAGGTTTGATCTCAAGCCATAATGTTTCAATATTACAAGTTTACTTTAAATTCAGTTTTTCTTTCAAAAGTTAAAAGATCATTTAAATATATTGCCCAGCCCCCACCTAAGTCACTGGTCCTATCTTTTCTTATCAATGTATACCCAGGTATTGAAATGTGATCATTTAAAATTTAACATGTGAAAAATTATTTTTTGGGGATTTGTAGTATGAAGAAGGTTAAACCTTACTTCATCCAACTTGTGTTGTAATCTATTTACATTATGAGAGAATATTTTTAGACCTTTGGAGGTAAAATTGAATACATTGATTATAAAAGGATAAATGGAAGTGGCCAGTACCAGTAGATACATATACCATTAATTCCTGCCCATGTGTGCTCTTTGCAGAAGTGAACCTCCAGTTCCTGCTGGCATGCTTGGGAGCTAAGACAGGTTAAGATATTATGTTTAATTCCATAGCCAAATCCCCAACTCTAAATATTCTAATGTTAAGTGTAAAACCAGTACATAATTATATAAATAAATACTTGAATACAGACAGTAGCAGAGTTCACATTAACTGTGTTAAGATGGTTTTGTACAATGTATTACTTAAAGACATGTTTGTCGGGTAAAACATTCATCCCTTAGCTATCCCATGTAATAATAAAGGCTGCATTTGTAAACCAAAAATGGTCAAATTTGTTTCATATTGGTATTCTAACTTTTAACCTGAAAAGACATTTTAAATGATTCAATATTTTACTAATTATGAAAACTTTTTGGTTATTTGCGTTATGCATGTTACATGCAAAATAATGTTACTTTTGCATTATTTTTCAAATAAACCTGTTATATGAAGAGAAAAGAAAGAGGTGGTAAATCTTAAAACACCCAGATGTCTGTCAAATGACTATATACTGACTCATTTTGGTATTAACTAACAAGATTTTAAGCAAAGAACAAACTTAAATTTTTTTTGTGTTTTGTTTTGTTTGCAGGTGTTGTATTATCAAATAGCGACACACAAAATTTTCTCACTGTTTATGATTTGTTTGTTATTTAACATAAATATACATATCCAAAACATTTAAAAAAACACTTTTTTAATTTATAAGATGAATTTTAATGTTTGTATCCCAGGATCAGTTTGCGTGGAATGAGCCATGTATGTATGTGTGTGGGTGTGGATGCGTTTTTGTGTATGTATGTATGTGTGTGCGTGTGTGCGTGTTTGTGTATGAATGTGTGTGTAGTTAAATAATAATATATTGTTCTACTGAATGGCGGACAAGTAGAAATTCTAGTGGGCTAATAAATTTTAGTTGGCTTTGGTCCGGCAGGCTAGTGAAATATTTTCCATTTCTGCACCCCTGAACAACTAAAATTTGCTTTCACGCAAATGCTGCAAAACATGTTTCAAAATGCCTGTGGTAAGCAGTCCATTTTTTATCCAAAACAAGGATGCTTTATACGCAACATCATTTTAATGTGGAAAATCAATCAAATTATGTCACTATTGAAGAAAAATCAGTAGGATATATGTCAATATTCAATAGAGTTAACTCTGGGTTGTTTTTTCTCTTAGCCTAAAATTTATTTTAAAGACAGATTTCCAATACTGTTTATGTAAATGAAATATCCTTCATTGAAAATACAAATATTTGTAGTGTCATCTCCTGACTACAACTTGGCAAAACGTTTGTGGTATAGTTTTAATTTCACTTTATTATTACATTTAAGTAGTGGTTACTTGAGGAAATGAAACAGTATTACAAATATATATTTAGCGTGTTCTTGTTTATCAATGCATATTTCAGACTATATTCATGGGCAGTTGCACAGTGTTTCTATAGCAGGCAATGTGTAGGCTACACTAGCACCAGTTGTTTTTAAAAATTGTTTATTGCACAAGTTTATAAATTGAGTGGTATAAATTGTGTGCACAAGTGCAATAAATAAGACGGAGAAACAACTAGTATGTGGTTCTGTATTTATTAAATATCACTTTTGTATATTATGATTAACAAAAGTACAACTTGCTTTGGGAAGTTAGCTGAATTTTGTGGAACTAACAATGCGAAGGTCCTGGCTAGGGACATGATGTCATTGGGGTCAACATGTGAACATGGTATGCGAGGTTGTGTATTACACATGAATTTTGTTTATTGCATGGGTATGTAATAAATGTATTGTATTACACAGTTATCACCAGAACCACCATTGGATTAATCGGTTAAACACTGGGTTTTCAGGGACATTAAATCTCAGAAAGGGATGTACCCCCTCCCAGATTTGCACCTGATGAAACAAAGCCAACCTGCTGTCATGTTTGATGATAGTTGTGGTTTGTGTTAAGACAGTTGAAAACACATCATGATGCTGTCCTGCGTTAACTACAGAGCCAGCTTAGTGTCACACCAGCCTAGTGTCACACCAGCCTTGTGTCACACCAGCCTAGTGCACACCAGCCTAGTGTAATACCAGCCTAGTGTAACACCAGCCTAGTGTCACACCAGCCTAGTGTCACACCAGCCTTGTGTCACACCAGCCGAGTGTCACACCAGCCTAGTGTAATACCAGCCTAGTGTAATACCAGCCTAGTGTAACACCAGCCTAGTGTAACACCAGCCTAGTGTCACACCAGCCGAGTGTAACACCAGCCGAGTGTCACACCAGCTGAGTGTCACACCAGCCTAGTATCACACCAGCCTAGTGTAATACCAGCTTAGTGTCACACCAGCCTAGTGTAATACCAGCTTAGTGTAATACCAGCCTAGTGTGACACCAGCCTAGTGTAATACCAGCCTAGTGTCATACCAGCCTAGTTTCACACCAGCCTAGTGTCACACCAGCTAGTGTCACACCAGCTTAGTGTAATACCAGCTTAGTGTCATATCAGCCTAGTGTCGCACCAGCTTAGTGTCATACCAGCTTAGTGTCATATTTGATGATGTTCTTGTTTCTGTTTAGACACGGCCGCAAACACAGTGTGATGCCCTCTAAAGTGAACTACAGGGCCAACCTGCTCGCACTGAAAGAGGAAGGCTGTACCCACATCATTGTAACCACTGCGTGCGGGTCACTGCAGGAAGACATCCGACCAGGTGATCTGGTGGTCATCGATCAGTTCATAGACAGGTACAACTACCAAGACAGTGATGGGACTTAAAGGGTTAAATATGTTAGTGATATGACCAGTCCATAGACAGGTACAGCTACCAAGACAGTGATGGGGCATAAAGGGTTAAATATGTTAGTGATATTAAAATATTGATCAGTTCATAGACAGGTACAGCTACCAAGACAGTGATGGGGCTTAAAGGGTTAAATATGTTAGTGATATTAAAATATTTATCAGTTCATAGACAGGTACAGCTACCAAGACAGTGATGGGACTTAAAGGGTTAAATATGTTAGTGATATTAAAATGATTGATCAATTCATAGATAAGTACAACTACCAAAAGGTTGATGAGGTTTATAGGGTGTATACTACCAAATCATATCTCAGAGATGACAATAGTAACATATGTGGCTAAAACTCCTACCTGCAGCGTATCAATCGACATAAACACCACAGATATAAATATTACCACCCCTCACCCTTAAAGTGAATCAGAAAAATTTGAGGGTCAAGCTGCTCATTTCAGAGATAACGGGTAACGTCTATGACTACCCTAGTTATGAGTACTTTTTGTTTTACAGGTACCCCATACATGTTTCAAGCACATAGCTACTTGACACAGTGGTACTAGATGCAATAAAATTGCAATCAACACACTCACATTTATGATCAATCACAAGACTTGTGGTGTTAACTTCTCTAGTAAAGGTTCAGTGCACCTCTAACTTTGACGTGTTTTTTTGTTAAAAATTAATCCAGTAGTCTAAAGGTTAAGCTGGAAGGTTCAACCTTCACGTGGTTGACGGGTTCCACTGGGATCCTCCGGTCCACGTCATATTGACCAGTGTTTTACATGGGATTGACATGTCTGTGCTAGATTGCTAAGCAGTCATCGACATCTCGGATGGGCCCAGTGTCTATGATTGCACAGACACTACCTGAAGGCTGTTTTTGTCTGCTCAGCGTTGATCCTTCTTGAGATGGCAGAACACAGTCAGTTTCTCACATTAACTGTTGATCTCACTTCATCGCTGTCACTGTTAAGGTAGAAGGAAGATACCTTTACTTCACACCTTCAGATCGGGTTGCTACTCCAGCTACAGTTTCAGTTACAGCTGCTGTCTCAGTTACCATATCAACTCAAATAGTTGTGGTAAACCTTGCTGCACGGTCTTCGACATGCAGCCTGTTGCGGGACTTCATCTTGGGTTTCTCGCTTGTTGTCATCAGTTCGAAGATTACAAGCATTATGGTTTGGGGCTGAAGACAGTACACTGGACTGGTCAATTGAAGACAGTACACTGGACCGGTCAACTGAAGACAGTACACTGGACCGGTCAACTGAAGGCAGTACACTGGACCGGTCAACTGAAGGCAGTACACTGGACTGGTCAACTGAAGACAGTACACTGGACCAGTCAACTGTTGGCGCTGTTTTGGGACTCTATGAAGAGTACTTTGGACTGTTCAACTGTTCGCCTGTTGATCGGTGACGTTACAAAGATATTCAGTGGGTTGATCACTACATCAGTTGATGCCAGAAGTTTACAACTTGATTGTCACTTCTGCGGGCTCCAGAAGTTATCAGCGCTAGGTCCTTTGAGTTATCATTTGGATAGCTGCCTCCTGAAATTTTAATGGAGTGGTATGTTGGCGGCCAGCAACAATCATCTAGTTGACGTCGGGCAGCTCAAGGGTTTTTATTGCATCCGTTTTTACAGTCTGTTGTGGATTATCAAACCACCATCAGCATTCATGTATGATGCAGAGAAGATTGTCTTTTTGTTGCTTGCGTAGTATCAGGCGTTGGGACTGCCATGGATACCAGCTGTATGGTATTTGCGTTGTTTCACTTCATCGTATATCAGGAATATAGCATAGCAGGCCGCTCCACTGTAGGTGAATCTTGGCTGTTTTCTAGGATCACTGCTCTGATGTTCCTGTTATTGCATCGCTAAATGATTGTCTCATGAAGTGCGTGTTCAGGACGAAGGTAGCTGTTCATGTCAACTTCATACTTTAGTTCTTGCAAAGTCTCGGCTGGAAGTCTCGAAGAGTCTCAGTTGCAACCAACAGTCTTCAATTCATTGGCGCCTTGCTGCTTACGGACCTGGGACTAGTACAGGTTCCCTCAGACAGATGGGACAAGATTCAGTTTGCGGTCTCCACCGTGCTGGCAGAACCTGTGACATTCCACCTGTTGGATCTCTTGATATCAGCGTAACATATGACACTCGGAGACCATCTACAGTTTTGTTGCCTCTAAGTATTCCTGAATCCATTTCACGTTGAACAACCCCAGATTGATGATCAGCCTTCCCAACGACCATCGGTCCAGTCTCCAGTGGTGGCAGTTTCCGTCGAACGTCTTTTTGTAGCCGTTACAAGCGACTCACCATCTGTTCACCAATGCTTCACTGGAAGGTTGGCTAGCTCATCTTATCATTCGGACAACTTCGGGGCTGTGGTCTTCAGACTAGGCAAGTCTCCACATCAATGTGTTAGAGCTTCTGGCAGTTTTCAACACAGTACGTCATTGGGGACAGCAGTTGATTCAGTGGATGCTTAATCCAGAAGCCTTCCGGTGGGTGTGCCAAAGGTTTTGGACACTACAAGTCAACCTGTTCGCTATACGCTTCAATTGTCAGCTGAGGTTGTACGTCAGGAAGCTTTTGATCTCAACACATTGGCCATCAGTTCGGACAATCTCCTATGAGTACTCCAGCAGGTTCAAGAATTTCACTGTCGACTACTCCTCATCACTTCGGTGTGGCCAGGCAGAGTCTGATATCCCGACATCATGCATCTCGCATATCCAGATCCCAATTGGGATTGCATCCTGCTTGATCCGACGTGGAGACAGTACCATCCTAATCCACGTTAGTTCCAACTACATGCATGGACCCACGTGGAGACAGTACCATCGTAATCCACGCTTGTTCCAACTACATGCATGGACCCACGTCGAGACAGTACCATCGTAATCCACACTTGTTCCAACTACATGCATGGACCCACGTGGAGACAGCACCATCGTAATCCACGCTTGTTCCAACTACATGCATGGACCCACGTCGAGACGGCACCATCGTAATCCACGCTTGTTCCAACTCCATGCATGGACCCACGTCGAGACGGCACCATCGTAATCCACGCTTGTTCCAACTACATGCATGGACCCACGTCGAGACGGCACCATCGTAATCCACGCTTGTTCCAACTACATGCATGGACCCACGTGGAGACGGCACCATCGTAATCCACGCTTGTTCCAACTACATGCATGGACCCACGTGGAGACGGCACCATCGTAATCCACGCTTGTTCCAACTACATGCATGGACCCACGTGGAGACGGCACCATCGTAATCCACGCTTGTTCCAACTACATGCATGGACCCACGTGGAGACGGCACCATCGTAATCCACGCTTGTTCCAACTACATGCATGGACCCACGTGGAGACGGCACCATCGTAATCCACGCTTGTTCCAACTACATGCATGGACCCACGTGGAGACGGCACCATCGTAATCCACGCTTGTTCCAACTACATGAATGGACCCACGTGGAGACGGCACCATCGTAATCCACGCTTGTTCCAACTACATGCATGGACCCACGTCGAGACGGCACCATCGTAATCCACGCTTGTTCCAACTACATGCATGGACCCACGTCGAGACGGCACCATCGTAATCCACGCTTGTTCCAACTACATGCATGGACCCACGTGGAGACGGCACCATCGTAATCCACGCTTGTTCCAACTACATGCATGGACCCACGTGGAGACGGCACCATCGTAATCCACGCTTGTTCCAACTACATGCATGGACCCACGTGGAGACGGCACCATCGTAATCCACGCTTGTTCCAACTACATGCATGGACCCACGTGGAGACGGCACCATCGTAATCCACGCTTGTTCCAACTACATGCATGGACCCACGTCGAGACGGCACCATCGTAATCCACGCTTGTGCCAACTACATGCATGGACCCACGTCGAGACGGCACCATCGTAATCCACGCTTGTGCCAACTACATGCATGGACCCACGTCGAGACGGCACCATCGTAATCCACGCTTGTTCAACTACATGCATGGACCCACGTGGAGACGGCACCATCGTAATCCACGCTTGTTCCAACTACATGCATGGACCCACGTGGAGACGGCACCATCGTAATCCACGCTTGTTCCAACTACATGCATGGACCCACGTGGAGACGGCACCATCGTAATCCACGCTTGTTCCAACTACATGCATGGACCCACGTCGAGACGGCACCATCGTAATCCACGCTTGTTCCAACTACATGCATGGACCCACGTCGAGACGGCACCATCGTAATCCACGCTTGTTTCAACTACATGCATGGACCCACGTCGAGACGGCACCATCGTAATCCACGCTTGTTCCAACTACATGCATGGACCCACGTCGAGACTACCATCGTAATCCACACTTGTTCCAACTACATGCATGGACCCACGTCGAGACAGTACCATCGTAATCCACGCTTGTTCCAACTACATGCATGGACCCACGTCGAGACAGTACCATCGTAATCCACGCTTGTTCCAACTACATGCATGGACCCACGTGGAGACAGTACCATCGTAATCCACGCTTGTTCCAACTACATGCATGGACCCACGTGGAGACGGCACCATCGTAATCCACGCTTGTTCCAACTACATGCATGGACCCACGTCGAGACGGCACCATCGTAATCCACGCTTGTTCCAACTACATGCATGGACCCACGTGGAGACGGCACCATCGTAATCCACGCTTGTTCCAACTACATGCATGGACCCACGTGGAGACGGTACCATCGTAATCCACGCTTGTTCCAACTACATGCATGGACCCACGTGGAGACGGTACCATCGTAATCCACGCTTGTTCCAACTACATGCATGGACCCACGTCGAGGCGGTACCATTGTAATCCACGCTTGTTCCAACTACATGCATGGACCCACGTGGAGACGGTACCATCGTAATCCACGCTTGTTCCAACTACATGCATGGACCCACGTGGAGACGGTACCATCGTAATCCACGCTTGTTCCAACTACATGCATGGACCCACGTCGAGACAGTACCATCGTAATCCACGCTTGTTCCAACTACATGCATGGACCCACGTGGAGACAGTACCATCCTAATCCACGCATGGACCGTATATCCGAGGTTTTGAGGAAGAATGTTTTCTCTTCTAAGACCATGTCTTTGATACTAAAAGCTCATCAGGCATCCACAGCTGCTGCATATATACTGTCCAGTGGTTGTGCTTTAACCCATGATGCATCAGACACAAGCTGAAACCTCAGACTATTCATGTAGAGAGGTTAGCAGACTTCTAAGACCATGTCTTTGATACCAACAGCTCACCAGGCATCCACAGCTGCTGCATATATACTGTCCAGCGGTTGTGCTTTAACCCATGATGCACCAGACACAAGCTGAAACCTCACACTATTCATGTAGAGAGGTTAGCAGACTTTTTGCTATATCTCTGGTCAACATTAAAACTCAAGGCTCCACCATTGCTGACTACGTTTCTGTCATATCAGCAGTTTGGGACTCCGCCACAGGTACCAAGTTGGCTACTGTTCCTGAGTTTCACTCCATGATCAAGGGTTTCACACATGATGATCAGGTCCAGCGTTTTCGACCACCAAAATGGGACTTGAACCTGGTTCTGAGGGTCTTGTCTAAAGCATCTTACGAGCCCATAGTTGGTGCATCCTTCGAGGTTTTGACAAGGCAGACGGTGTTCCTGCTGGGGTTCACTATGGTGGCGAGAGTGTCAGATTCATGCTCTGGATGTGGACATGGTGCAGTTCCACAGAGACAACACGTCAGTTTCACTGGGCCTCCTGATGAACTTTGTGACTAAGAACCAGCTGCCTGCTCAAGCACCTCGCACCTATGCTGTCCAAGCACTCTCTTCCATTGTGTCGAGGACTTGTCATTATGTCCTGTCCGAGCTCTCAAACATTACATCGAGAGAACTAAGTCTTTTCACAAGCATCGAAAGCACCTGTTCCTCTCATGCAACCAGAGCCACTTGAAAGACTATCACTAAGAACATAGTGTCTACCTGGATGTGGTCTACGATTCTGTGCTCTTACCAAGCTGAGGGATTCCCTCCACCGCCGGCATCTAAACTGCATGAATTACATGCACTTGCCGTCACAATGTTGCTGCACTGCAACAGCCTGTTAAGAGTATCTTAACAGGGTGTTTTTGGGCCACTGACTCCATCTTCGCCAACTACTATCTGCAAGATGTATCCAACGAAAATGTTGAGGGATTCCATCATCTGGGTCCTGCAGCACAATATTTGGTTAAAGCTGGTCATCCTTGTTGCTGCTGATGTCTGTCGAATTCCGGACTGCACTCCTAGATGTCCAACGAATCGACAGTTGAGGACTTGACTTTGACAATTTTGTTTTTGCACCATTCCAAACTTTTTGCACTGGTTGGTGACAAGACTTTTGTCAGGATAACACTGCACTGCACATCGACGAACAGTTTCCACCTAATTGAGCGTACAAATCAATGTTTACTAGTCAGACAAAACAGGGGGATGTTCTGATGGATGCACCCACAATATTGTTGCTGTTGTTACTAACACAAGAATGGCGTGGGAGGTTACCTAGCACCTGCATCCCTGGTGGCTACGCTTACCCACCCTGTTAGAACCCATTTTGTTGGAGGGTGGAATTGCGAGTCTATACGTACTATGCGGTTTCGTTCCTCCACACCACTGACAGATGCCACCATCACCAATGTTAATACCAACAGCACAGGTTTGGTCTGTTCCAGGCATCCCATAGGGGATGGGCTAACCAAGGCTGGCCTTGTTCTTCCACTGTGTCAGATTCCTACCAGTCCATGGAGAGAAGACGTGTACATCTTCCGAGTACGGAACTCACCGCCTGCTGTTGAATGCTGCACTAGTTTGAGGACAGGTGATGTTGAATAGAAATGGAGGAAACTTGGAGTGTTTTCTCTTTTATAGATACATCACCTGTCCTCAAGGGATGATAACTGCTTCCAGTTCTCCATGCAGTCCAATCAGGGAGAAGAAGGAAGTTACAGTCACATGACCGGGACAGGAAGGGGTGATGTTGGGATGTTCGAACCAGACTACTATCCTTAGGTTAGTACTAAATCAAATAACTTCCGGCTGGGTCAGAGTTCAAGGTGCACCCAATTTTTGATAGAGAAGTGAACACCACAAGTCCTGTGATTGGTGATAAATGTGAGTGTTGTCTCTACATATATACCTGAGTACACACACCCAACTGACAGTAAATATCTTCAGGAGTTTTATAAACATTTTGTTGTTTAATATGACATATTGCATTTGTACAAAACTGTATGCAATATATATGCCTTATGAGGTGTACATTATATTAGGTTGCACTGTAGAAACAACAGTTTCAGTGAGATTGTCAGTTTATGTCAGAATACACCAGACCCTGGTTGTCATAAAAACACATAGCTGGACACTTTTTGAAAAATGTATGTTATCAGTATAGGTAGTACTAAACCAAATAACTTCCGGCTGGGTCAAAGTTCGAGGTGCACCCAACTTTTGATAGAGAAGTGAACACCACAAGTCCTGTTATTGGTGATAAATGTGAGTGTGTTGGTTGTAAAAAAGAATAGTTTCATTTTGGCAAAAAATTTATGCAATTTTATTTCATCTAGTACCACAGTGTCAAGTAGCCTTGTGCTTGAAACATGTATGGGGTAACTGTGAAAAAAAGTACTCGAATTTTGTGCGGAACTAGGGTAGTCATAGACACTACCTGTATCTCAGAAATAAGCAGCTTGACCCCCAATTTTTTCTGATTCACTTTAAGGGTGAGAGTGGTAGTATTTATATCCGTGGCGTTTATGTCAGTTGATACGCTGCAGGTAGGAGTTTTAGCCACATATGTTAATATTGTCGTCTATAGGATTTGATTTGGTAGTATACACTAGTTTGAGGACAGGTGATGTATCTATAAAAGAGAAAACACTCCAAGTTTTCTCTATTTATATTGTTTTACAAGTCAGATTGATCAGATTGATGAAAGGGAAGTGCCTTGTCATAAATTAGAGCATTTGTTTACACTGTGTATGCAGGAGTTGGTAGGAGCTGATGTCACTTCACCTCAAGCTATAGTACCGGGTGCCACGAAAACAAAACAAAATGGCTGCCCTCAGCAGGAATAATCACGTTTTTTTTTATTAACTCTAAAATTAAGTGTTTTTCATTTTTTAAAGTGTCTGTATGTGTTGGTGGTCCGGTTATGCATCTTTCCAACACATAAGGCTCATGTTTGAGTTTACTATCCCTTTAAATTGTATAACCCAAGGACGAAATCAGACATTTTAAAGTGTCTGTATGTGTTGGTGGTCCGGTTATGCATCTTTCCAACACATAAGGCTCATGTTTGAGTTTACTATCCCTTTAAATTGTAGAACCCAAGGACGAAATCAGACATTTTATGATGGTACCTCTGATAAATTCAAAGGTATCTGTCATATTCCAATGGACAAACCTTTCTGTCAGCAAACAAGAAAAGTAAGTTACTATCTCTGTTTCAATATAGCGAGTAATACACAGAACATATACTGGATGACATATTACAAAATACTATTATGTGCCTTTTAAGTGTTACACATGAGGAAGTAAACTAATATTATAGTCCAGTCAAATTAGCTAGAAAAAGTGGTCAACCCACAAGTAATTGCAACAGAATTGATTTTAATGTTTTTTAAATCCGAAATACCTCATCTACAACATATTAAAAATATCAAGGCGTAGTCGACGGGGAAAGTGCATAAAATTGTATGTATATGACCTATATGAGAAATATTGGTGAGTGTTTTTATTAGAGGGTAGGGATACATTTTCCAACATAACTTTCTTATTAATTGGTATATTTTTAAAAATTATTTATCATCTTAAAGATAACAGACTGCTTTTTTTGTAAAATATAATTTTGTAAAACAAATTAATCTATGATGTCACAATATCGCCATAATTATCTCCCCTTTGCAAATCCACAATTTTTCATATCTTTACATTAAAATGTTTGTTCTAAAACAATTTTTTGGAAAAATTATGAACTAAAAGTGATTTAAATTGTAAGAATATACATGAATAAATTAGTTTACAGCTATTGATGGTATGTTTTTTGTTATTCAGGTGATTTATATACATATTTGTGAACTTTTAAATTTGAGCATTGTAAACATACAATTTTTAAAATCATTGTTAACTGTTTTCTGTGTGTTTCTGTTATTGCATTTGTGTAATCTATAATATAATAATGCAAGGCTGTTTTAACAGTTTCTGACCGTTCTGATAGCTTCTTACTTGACCAAAGCTGCACTTCGCAAGGATCTTTTTGCACTAAGGACTAGTCTACTACTACACATCATGCTAAACATTGCATACAAATATTAATTCCACAAATACAACGGCATTAGAAGCCACCATCTATGTCATTTAACGTAGATGTGTCTATATACATGAATGTATATATATATATATATATATGTAAATTTATTAAAGGCATATTGTCACAGACCACTGACCTATTTAATGGTCTAACAAAGTATTACCTGAACAAAAATAATTTGATTTGTCCCTAAATGTACTTTATTCAACCATCTTCAATAACCACCATACTCCATTTATTAATGATATTTTAAAAATTAATTGAATTATGGCAATGGTCCATAATTCAAAAACTAAAATTGCCAAGAGGGTTGACTTGGATTTCACTCCATCATGGTTCAATTAAGGTGATGCGATAGCTAGATTTGGTTTCCAACAATTAATGTAATTTTTATTTATTATCCATTTTTAGAAAAATAAGGTCCTTAAATCTGTGACAGTATGCCTTTAAATCACTGTAATTCCGTTCTATTCATTGCTACTTTCAGTGTATTTGATACGTCACTGTCACTGCATTTTTGAAAAAGTTTATTCATGGTTACTTTCTGTTTATTTGATACGTCACTGTATTTTTGAGTTTATTCACGCTACTTTCAGTGTATTTAATACGTCTCTGTCACTGTATTTTTGAGTTTATTCATGGCTACTTCCAGTGTATTTGATACGTCACTGTCAATGTATTTTTTTATTTATTCATGGCTACTTCCAGTGTATTTGATACGTCACTGTTGATGTATTTTTAGGTTTATTAGCGGCTACTTTCAGTGTATTTGATACGTCACTGTCATTGTATTTTTAGGTTTATTCACAGCTACTTTCAGTCTATTCGTTATGTCACTGTCACTTTATTTTTGAATTTTTTCATGGTTACTTTAAGTCTATTTCATATACCATTCACAGTAGTCGACTTCACTCTTTGTTGAAATCGGAGAATTGGAACCACTCGTACATCGTCATTCTCCACAACCAACAGAACATTCCATATCCGTGCATCGTTTTGTATCGCATGTCAACTTAAAACACCTATAGCAAATTATCTCAAGCAGCTTTTCTATGGATCTAACTCAGCATCATTATCATCTACGGTAATCCAGTGTTGATATTGCAAAAAACCAAAAAACACTCGCTTGCTGTGACAGGCTACAACATTTGATTTGGAGGCACGGTTTGAACGTGTACAAATAATTTCTAAAATTGTTTTCTGCATCAGCTGTGTAAATCATACTTAACTGCAATGTCTTTGCTTAAATCTTTTTTCAGAAAGTATGCAACAAAACTCTTGTAATTTTGGTGGACAAAAATATTTTTAAGGACTTCTCCCTTTTCAATACAAACAAGCTTTGATGTTTTATCACAAACTAATTGCAGATATTACAAGAAGTAAGCAACACATTTTTTGCCTAAGCACCATCTTCATTTTCTAGATATCCCACACTTTGGTTTATATTGTTAGTTTAAAAGTATTGTTTGCTTGATTTAATAGCAGCATAGCAGTACAAGACGATAAGAAGGTTTGTGTCTTCACTGATAAGTGATCGCTGTATGCATGCACCAGCTGCTTTGGAAATCACCTTATCGGCATCACGGCAGCATGTATTGTTGAACATTGGTTATCGAGGGAAGACAATTCAGCTCAAAAGCGATCACGTCTTCGTAGAACATGATGACCAATCTTGAACATAAAGTATACTCCAAGGTTGTCTTTTTCCAGATCTTGCATCTTGTGAGTAAGATAGAACTGACAGCCGCATTCTTAAAAATAGTTCTTCTTTGGTATCCATTTCCTCGTCTGCCCTCACATCTTTTACCTGGGCGTGTATTTCGATATCTACGTTTGAAATGTCAACTGTGGAATCGGCTACGGTTTCATCTTCAACACTTTGAGGACTGCGCTCGTTACCCAGTTCATTATAGGGCAATGTAATTTTAAACGTTCAAGAGACAAGCAAATCTTGTATGGCAATATCAAGAACAAGTTGTACTTTTACTGTCTTTCCTCTCCGTATATGATTGACAGAAATAAATGCATACACTTTCTGTATAATCTGCTGGAGACCCAAACCACTCATTATATAGCCAATGCAGCAAATAAAACTCATTTCTGTATGTAACCCTCCCAATCACAAGGCAATAGAGCAGAGGGGACTTGTTGGAGGTTCCTTGATGATAATATTTGCTTCCCATTACAATGGCTGATCAAAGGTTAATACTGATGTTGATCCCTATCGCCAGGAACGATTAGATACAAAGACCATCGTTGAGTAAATACAGAAAAGATCGCTAGCATTCATGTCGATCATCGGTACGAAAGTCACAGATGATTGTCCTGGGTATAAACCATTCTGGCACATCTGCGTATATCCCAACCATCCTGGAATGTGTAACCTGAGTGGCCAACTCACCGAAGACAAGATATGATCTGCTGTTGTCAGATGCTTCAGTTTATCAAATTTCATAGTTGACATGCTGTTTTGAAGTTGGCTTGTACGAAGACATTTCAGTTTTTTCAAGTATTATTAATTTGTTTTGAGACACAAGTGTTCGTCTTTTGGATCCGGGTGTAACACCTGTTATTATTCCAATTCTGTCGAAGGTGTTCTTTCTATCAAGTGTACATGAATTGTGGTCTGCAACACACTGTACAAACACACTGTACAAACACACTGTACAAAGACACTGTACAAAGCTGCTAGGCAGAAACAAAACCAAGTATATCAGTTCCTTGGGAGGCAGAAGCACTAGTTTCAAGGCTATTGAGTATATTGATAAAACATTTGGACCCAAATTGATGGTGAAGTTGAATGACAAATCAAATCAGTAAAGGAGCTGAATGTAAACGAGGACTAGATACCTATAGTGTTGCTTGACCAACAGACAATACTTTCAGTTGGGAATCCTTTACAAGGAATATTCTTTTCAGAAGCACACGTAAATTTTGTGTAGAGGAGATATTTACTATAATAAATAATAAATAATAAATACCCGGTGTATAAGCAAGCAAAATAAACTTTGAAGAATGTGAAGGCAAGCTTTGATATAATAAAATTAAATTAAATGGTGAAAAGTGTAAGTTATTGGACCAAATAAAAATGAAAATGGAACAAGCCGAGTGAAGTAGAATTATACGAAGAATAAAAATATTTCCAGAAATTGAAATGAAAAAGAAACGAGTCAAGAAAATAAGTCAATGACCCCAAAATTAACACTAACAATAAAAATGTAAAAAAAAAAAACATGCGTCAAAGCCACAAAACAAATTTGTCACACAAAATATACACAAATATAAATAATCCATTTTCACACATTTGCAATATTATATTATTGATGGTATATATATATATACTAGTATATTTTAAAATATTTTTTTAGCAGTTTTATTGAACAATTTTTCTATTTCACATATCCATGGAGAAAAAAACATTCGTAATTTTGTCTCTAATGAATAAATTGTAAATAAATACACTCTATTTGCAGTGGATCCATATGGGCTTCCATACTTTTAAAAAATGTGAACGAGTAACTTTACAATATTTTTTAAACAGCAGAACAAAATTGTGTTTTTCGTAATATTTTTTATTAAATATTTGCTATCAGTACACAAATGTTGATGTCAGAGTTGAATATTTGGATCGATTATTCAGAATTATCATAAATCGAAAGTTTTTAGAATGTAAACAAACCGTAGTGATGATGCAAACAAATTTGAAAGCATGCGCCATGAAACTTTATTTTCTTATGTAAAATAAACACATTTGGACTCAATTTATCACATTAAAGTTTTAAATTCTCAACAAAAGCTTTCAGAACATGTAATATAGTAAAATTATCTTTTATAGCACTAAAAATGTCAACAATTTAATGTTAAGGACAAAACATTATTATCTCCCTTGATGTGTACGAAGCCCCACGATGTCATATTTTAAATATACTTTAGGGACAAAGTTTGGTCGCAAAATTAAGCATCGATATTTTCCGATATTTTTTATATGTTGTTTCTAAACACTTTCTGAATAATTTCTAGTAAAAAGTGTTACTGTTGCAATTAGTTGCGGGTCAAACCTTAATTTGACTGGACTATTATAGTTTTGATGAGATGTCAAGACCTGTGTTAAAGGCGCAGACCCTAGTTTCAGTCAGTGAAAATGGACACTAAGTTTAGTTAGTTAGTTTAGTTATTAGTTACAAATCTGTAACAAATTTGGATAAAGTGACAATGTGAGTGAATGAAGAGTCTGTGACATTGAAACCGAGAATTTTGTTTTATAAATAGACAGAACTCGACTCCATAACCGTTACTTCTCAAACACACATACTTTAAAAAAATGACTTTTGTGGTATTGAAAACACCAAGATGACCAAAATGACTTTGGTTGTACTAACATGGATAATCTAAACAATAAAATCTAAGTAATGTTTCATTTCAGTGACCATGAATGGCTCTACTAGAGAAAATATGCCTAAATGTGTTTAAAAACTAAGGTCTGTTACTTTAATACCATGAATAACAAATTCCTTAATTAACCCATTCTGACTTAATATTTAAATAGTTTTGGTGTTGGACATTGCTTGCCATCTAACTGAAATCAATACAGTATTCTAACAAAAATATTTGAGAGAACTTTGAACATCTGGGGGGTTTTTCGTAACCAAGAAACATGTATGTAATCGAAGATAACTGTTTTCTCTGATTAACCCATTATCATTACACTTTAGTTTTAGTATTGGATGGAAAAGATTATATTGTTTTTATCCATCTAATTTTAATGGGCACATTATATAACATAAAATATATGTATTTTTATCATCGTTGTACTTCTATTTGAAATGATAATTATGAATCTTAAAGGGACATTCGTAACTTTACAGCCATTTTGAAATGTTTAAAAGTTAAAAGTTTGTTTTGTTTAATGACACCACTAAATCACATTGATTTATTAATCATCAGCTATTGGATGTCAAACATTTAGTTATTTTGAGCTATAGTCTTAGAGAGGAAACCATCTACATTTTTCCATTAGTAGCAAGGGATCTTTTATATGCACCATTCCTGTCCCAAGTCAGGCCCCCGGTCATATCAAAGGTCGGACTTGGGATGGGCGTGTTGGAAATCCTAGTGGTATATGAGCATGTAAAACTAGTTACCTACCTTATTATGTATCATCCCAAAGACAGGATAGCACTTACCACAGCTTTTGATATACCAGTTGTGGTGCACTGGCTGAAATGAGAAATAATCCAATGGGCCTACCAAAGGAGATCAATCTCAGTGCTTTACCACTAGGCTACATCGTACCCCCTTGACATGTAACTAGTTAATGCATCAAGTGGGTCCTTTACCACTAGGCTACATCGTACCCCCTTGACATGTAACTAGTTAATGCATCAAGTGAGTGCTTTACCACTAGGCTACATCGTACCCCCTTGACATGTAACTAGTTAATGCATCAAGTGGGTCCTTTACCACTAGGCTACATCGTACCCCCTTGACATGTAACTAGTTAATGCATCAAGTGAGTGCTTTACCACTAGGCTACATCGTACCCCCTTGACATGTAACTAGTTAATGCATCAAGTGAGTGCTTTACAACTAGGCTACATCGTACCCCCTTGACATGTAACTAGTTAATGCATCAAGTGGGTCCTTTACCACTAGGCTACATCGTACCCCCTTGACATGTAACTAGTTAATGCATCAAGTGGGTCCTTTACCACTAGGCTACATCGTACCCCCTTGACATGTAACTAGTTAATGCATCAAGTGAGTGCTTTACCACTAGGCTACATCGTACCCCCTTGACATGTAACTAGTTAATGCATGAAGTGAGTGCTTTACCACTAGGCTACATCGTACCCCCTTGACATGTAACTAGTTAATGCATGAAGTGGGTCCTTTACCACTAGGCTACATCATACCCCCTTGACATGTAACTAGTTAATGCATGAAGTGAGTGCTTTACCACTAGGCTACATCGTACCCCCTTGACATGTAACTAGTTAATGCATGAAGTGGGTCCTTTACCACTAGGCTACATCGTACCCCCTTTACCACTAGGCTACATCGTACCCCCTTGACATGTAACTAGTTAATGCATCAAGTGAGTGCTTTACCACTAGGCTACATCGTACCCCCTTGACATGTAACTAGTTAATGCATGAAGTGAGTGCTTTACCACTAGGCTACATCGTACCCCCTTGACATGTAACTAGTTAATGCATGAAGTGAGTGCTTTACCACTAGGCTACATCGTACCCCCTTGACATGTAACTAGTTAATGCATGAAGTGAGTGCTTTACCACTAGGCTACATCGTACCCCCTTGACATGTAACTAGTTAATGCATGAAGTGAGTGCTTTACCACTAGGCTACATCGTACCCCCTTGACATGTAACTAGTTAATGCATGAAGTGAGTGCTTTACCACTAGGCTACATCGTACCCCCTTGACATGTAACTAGTTAATGCATGAAGTGAGTGCTTTACCACTAGGCTACATCGTACCCCCTTGACATGTAACTAGTTAATGCATGAAGTGAGTGCTTTACCACTAGGCTACATCGTACCCCCTTGACATGTAACTAGTTAATGCATGAAGTGAGTGCTTTACCACTAGGCTACATCGTACCCCCTTGACATGTAACTAGTTAATGCATGAAGTGAGTGCTTTACCACTAGGCTACATCGTACCCCCTTGACATGTAACTAGTTAATGCATGAAGTGAGTGCTTTACCACTAGGCTACATCGTACCCCCTTGACATGTAACTAGTACCCCCTTAATGCATGAATGTGAGTGAGTGCTTTACCACTAGGCTACATCGTACCCCCTTGACATGTAACTAGTTAATGCATGAAGTGAGTGCTTTACCACTAGGCTACATCGTACCCCCTTGACATGTAACTAGTTAATGCATGAAGTGAGTGCTTTACCACTAGGCTACATCGTACCCCCTTGACATGTAACTAGTTAATGCATGAAGTGAGTGCTTTACCACTAGGCTACATCGTACCCCCTTGACATGTAACTAGTTAATGCATGAAGTGAGTGCTTTACCACTAGGCTACATCGTACCCCCTTGACATGTAACTAGTTAATGCATGAAGTGAGTGCTTTACCACTAGGCTACATCGTACCCCCTTGACATGTAACTAGTTAATGCATGAAGTGAGTGCTTTACCACTAGGCTACATCGTACCCCCTCGACATGTAACTAGTTAATGCATGAAGTGAGTGCTTTACCACTAGGCTACATCGTACCCCCTCGACATGTAACTAGTTAATGCATCAAGTGAGTGCTTTACCACTAGGCTACATCGTACCCCCTCGACATGTAACTAGTTAATGCATCAAGTTGAGTGCTTTACCACTAGGCTACATCATACCCCCTTGACATGTAAGTTATGAGTACAGAACGTTCTTAACAAATAAATAGAGAATAACTAGTTAATAGTGTCGGATATCTGTTTTATCCTGTGAAGGTAAGAATGGGAAATTCCGCGAGGCTCTGAACAGGATGAAGCAAATATCCGATGTCAGTAACTAGTTATTATCTTTATCCTGCAGACCATGAAAATTATAGGGGAAAGCTATTATTTCTGTTATTTCAGCCACATTGTACGATGACCTAGAGGTCAAATGAGCAATTTTGTAATGTAGCTATGCGCATGACGTCATATGAGTGACATCAAAAGTCATAATCTGCTAGTATACGTTTATGACTTTGTTTTAATCGGTCATCATAATCTGTCAATAGAAGCAGTGGTTGCAGGATAAAATTACGTATTAATTGCATTTGTTTGCTTTGAAAATCAATGTTGGTACATCCAGTGTGTTTGTAATGTTTATTGCACATTTTTCTTTGATATGTACAAAAGTCTGTTTTTGGAGTTAAGATTTAGTGTGAGCTACCAGTACTACAAACTTTAGGATATGGTTTTCTAAATACATTTGATATTCACACATTGATGTTGTAAGCCAAACGAAAGTGTAATAAATTTGAAATGTTATTTGATAATGTGGCTGTATTAGCTGGACCACGTTACAGTAGCTGCTAATGACTGGGCACGACGTAGCCCAGTGGTAAAGCACTTGCTTGATGTGTTGTCGGTTTGGGATCGATCCCCACCGGTGGGCCCATTGAGTTATTTCTCATTCCAGCCAGTGAACCATGACTGGTATATGATAGGCCGTGGTATGTGTTATCCTGTCTGGGATGGTGCATATAAAAGATTTTATGCTACCAATGGAAAAATGTAGCAGGTTTCTCTCTCTGACTGTAAAAATTACCAAATGTTTGACATCCAATAGCCGATGAACGAGTTTCAGAATGTATCTTGCTTTTAAGATCATTAAAACCTGGCTTTTTCTTCAATTTATTACAGAACTATAGTTTTACAGTATGAAGAACCTAATCCTGAAGATGAAAATATTAAACACTAATTTTTTTAAATTTAGGCAAACACCTAAGTCCAAAAGAGTGCTTTGTAAATTTGGTCCCCATATGGTTATCTCCTAGATGAACATGTGTTTGTGTAAATTTGGTCCTCATATGGTTATCTCCTAGATGAACATGTGTTTGTGTAAATTTGGTCCCCATATGGTTATCTCCTAGATGAACATGTGTTTGTGTAAATTTCGTCCTCATATGGTTATCTCCTAGATGAACATGTGTTTGTGTAAATTTGGTCCCCATATGGTTATCTCCTAGATGAACATGTGTTTGTGTAAATTTGGTCCCCATATGGTTATCTCCTAGATGAACATGTGTTTGTGTAAATTTGGTCCCCATATGGTTATCTCCTAGATGAACATGTGTTTGTGTAAATTTGGTCCCCATATGGTTATCTCCTAGATGAACATGTGTTTGTGTAAATTTGGTCCCCATATGGTTATCTCCTAGATGAACATGTGTTTGTGTAAATTTGGTCCCCATATGGTTATCTCCTAGATGAACATGTGTTTGTGTAAATTTGGTCCCCATATGGTTATCTCCTAGATGAACATGTGTTTGTGTAAATTTGGTCCCCATATGGTTATCTCCTAGATGAACATGTGTTTGTGTAAATTTGGTCCCCATATGGTTATCTCCTAGATGAACATGTGTTTGTGTAAATTTGGTCCTCATATGGTTATCTCCTAGATGAACATGTGTTTGTGTAAATAGAGTATTCTTTGCAAATAGTTTGTAGAAATTGGATGATTTCTGTTGCAGCTGTTGAAAAAATGGTTGATATTATGGTTGTATTTTTGGTGACTAAAAATGTTTTGGTTTACATATAAAGAGTGTTTTATTAAAACGGAATTAAGTGGAGGTGTGCTCTTGTTCAGAGCTGGTCTCGCTAGAACTACATCATATGCTTGTATTTCTGATTTTATAGTTGTATTACTATTGGTGACCCTTTCATTTGTTAATACATCATTGTAGTGCATGGGCCTTTATATTTGGTTTTAATTTGATATACTGTGCATTAATTAGTTTTTCAACATAATTATTAAAATAATATATTAATATATAATTGCAGGATTATTTTATGTTATATATTGATTTTTAATTTAAAAACTATACTGTATATGAATAATATAAAAATATATTGTTATTGTAACAAAACCTGCTTTCCATTAACTCAATTTATCATGCACGTTTCAGGGCATGGACATATGCATTTCCATATGTGTGTTTTCACAAATGGAATTCTTTACAAAATTTGATATTGTCAAAGTGTACTTTTAAGCTGCTAATAAATACTTCAAGTTAAGATGTCACAGCGTAGAAAACTGTCGGGGAAAATCACTCATCGGTCAACTTACATGTATGTTTGTTATTTTTCCAGATTTTGCAGGACACTATGAGAGACATGGGATTCAGCTGCCACGCCGGCGGTACAGTAGTAACTATTAACGGCCCACGCTTCTCATCAAAAGCAGAGTCAAAGATGTTTAAGAATTTCGGTGCTGATGTTGTTAACATGAGCACAGTACCAGAGGTAAATGTCTGAGAATGTTTTAGTTGTTTGTTGTTGTTGTTGTTAAAAAGAGAAGAAGAAAAGTGTATTTAGTTGTTTTTATTGTTTATTGTTTGTGAGAGAGACAGATGTTCAAAAGGTTGGAGTTAAAATGATCAGTGTTCAGTTTTATTGTTGTTATCAGTGTTCAGTTTTATTGTTGTTATCAGTGTTCGCCAGGAAAGGCAAGTGATCACTCACGCTCCCCTCCACACTCGCCTGTAAAGGCAAATAATCACTCACACTCCCCTCCACACTCACCAGGAAAGGCAAGTGATCACTTACACTCCCCTCCACACTCACCAGGAAAGGCAAGTGATCACTCACACTCCCCTCCACACTCACCAGGAAAGGCAAGTGATCACTCACACTCCCCTCCACACTCGCCAGGAAAGGCAAGTGATCACTCACGCTCCCCTCCACACTCGCCAGGAAAGGCAAGTGATCACTCACGCTCCCCTCCACACTCGCCAGGAAAGGCAAGTGATCACTCACACTCCCCTCCACACTCACCTGGAAAGGCAAGTGATCACTCACACTCCCCTCCACACTCACCTGGAAAGGCAAATGATCACTCACTCCCCTCCACACTCGCCAGGAAAGGCAAGTGATCACTCACACTCCCCTCCACACTCACCAGGAAAGGTAGGTGATCACTCACGCTCCCCTCCGCACTCACAGGAAAGGCAAGTGATCACTCACGCTCCCCTCCACATTCACCTGTAAAGGCAAGTGATCACTCACACTCGCCTGTAAAGGCAAGTGATCACTCACACTCCCCTCCACACTCGCCTGTAAAGGCAAGCGATCACTCACACTCCCCTCCACACTCACCTGGAAAGGCAAGCGATCACTCACACTCCCCTCCACACTCGCCTGTAAAGGCAAGTGATCACTCACACTCCCCTCCACACTCGCCTGTAAAGGCAAGCGATCACTCACACTCCCCTCCACACTCACCTGGAAAGGCAAGCGATCACTCACTCCCCTCCACACTCGCCAGGAAAGGCAAGTGATCACTCACACTCCCCTCCACACTCACCAGGAAAGGCAAGTGATCACTCACGCTCCCCTCCACACTCACCAGGAAAGGCAAGTGATCACTCACGCTCCCCTCCACACTCACCTGTAAAGGCAAGTGATCACTCACACTCGCCTGTAAAGGCAAGTGATCACTCATGCTCCCCTCCTCACTCACCAGGAAAGGCAAGTGATCACTCATGCTCCCCACCACACTCACCTGTAAAGGCAAATAATCACTCACGCTCCCCTCCACACTCGCCTGTAAAGGCAAATGATCACTCACACTCCCCTCCACACTCACCAGGAAAGGGAAGTGATCACTCACGCTCCCCTCCACACTCGCCTGTAAAGTCAAGTGATCACTCAAGCTCCCCTCCACACTCACCTGGAAAGGCAAGTGATCACTCACGCTCCCCTCCACACTCGCCTGTAAAGGCAAGTCATCACTCACGCTCCCCTCCACACTCGCCTGTAAAGGCAAGTGATCACTCACGCTCCCCTCCGCACTCACCTGTAAAGGCAAATGATCACTCACGCTCCCCTCCACACTCACCTGGAATGGTTATAGGAGAGTGGCAAACTGATCACCTTGCAGTAAAATTTAATACAGTTTATTTGACACATCATGTGATTGCTCGCCTAACACCATTTCAGAAGAATCATCTACAGCTTGACTTGATTTTGCTTGTGGCGAGGACTGATTATTATTATTATTCTAGGTCATATATGGGTCATTATCAGATAAAGTCCCATTTTGATGTCGCCAGCCTTTAGGAGCTAATTTTTACAATCTAATACTCACAACATTTTCATGATTCGTAACTAAATAGTGACTTACAATATTAATTCATTATTCTACACAAGATATATTATCAAGGCTATCATTGATATGGGTGAATAATTAACAAATAAATAAGTTTTTTGATATAATTAAAAGTTGGGTTTTTCATATTGCAGCATGTGAACATCAATTTCATTTACTAAAAATATTTCGGAGACAAATGTTACTCTGTCGCCAAGATTCGTGTTAGTACCATAACGCGACGTTAACAGAAGCAACATTAATATAATGTATGTTGATTTCAATAAAGTTATTGTCTGATGATTTGAAAGTTGTCATAACCAGTATTTCATGAGCACCGCAGGAAAAATCGTTTGTGTGATTACAAAGTTTTGGTCAAGTTGCTTCGAAAGGTGGAATTAGTATGTTTATTTAACATCAGTACCGTAAAACAGATTCGCAATGGATTCTGTGCATTTGGCGTTTAAATGACCATATAACTATGTAAAAAAGAATGGCGTATTGGGTATGGCACCATGAAACATTGCATACAGCTATGCATTTTATGTAAACAGTGTCATTTCTGTAAAATGTAGTCAGTACCATAACGTCACTGCCGTAACATATTTTCCGTTACGGTACTGACACAGTGTTACGGTACTAACACATTATTACATAACAGCTGACATAATGGGTACCATAAAGTGCAAAATAGATATTAATATTTGTAATTTTATATAACAGTATACTACATTACACCGAAATAACTCAAAACTACCAAATGACATATTCGTACATTTTACATATTAAATCAAACTTCTCAAAATCTTAAATACAATATGTTTTTGAAATGGCAGGAATCTTTCTATAGTAAGTTTATAGCTACTTAACTATACCAGATTTACTAGTGCGGACACTGTCCTAGAGGAGGATGTTGGAAATCTTATCTGCCACCACCCCCACCTACACCAAATTTCACAATGATTCTAAAATGCAGTGTAACGAATAAATATGATGGAGGTTGTTCGTTTTAGTAGTTAAAATGTAATATCTTGGTCGACTGTTGTTTTCCTTATTGTTTGTTTGTTTTTGCGTTTGTGTGTAATTTTTGTGTGGATTTTGTTTAGGTACTTTATTTATTATTTATTTATTTTTATTAAGGAAGATTGCTTTCGTCAGCATATAATGTACATATATGTTTGTTTAACTTACAGTACGACAAAAGGCATTTTTGATGTTGCTACCTCTCATTACAAAACTGCAGCAGCCGTCACTGAATTATTGAGATGTATTTATGTTTTGCTATAAGTGTTTTGTAATACTTAATACCATTAATTTAATACAGAACTTAAATCCGTCAAATGAACATGATTTTTTTCGTTACAAAAAAAAAAAAGCATTTCATATTGTTTCTGTAAGCCTCATACCCAAATACAATTTATCGAAGAAAGATCGGGCACACTAGGAAACACCAGTGTTGAGTTGTTCTGGGTCTTTGATTTGTACATCTAAAACACCAACGTGTACCGTACGTGTGTCCTGCCATTACATCGTTTTTGTTCAAGTTACCAATATCAAGTAGCCTACTAGTGTATGAACAGATTGTGCTTAAGTGACTATGGCAGTTGCCAGCACTTAAATTCATCGTTTTTAAATTAATTTGCCTGCGAGGACCAATAAAAGTTATAATAATGCTAGTCAGTAGGCTACTGACACAAGACACCATATACAGAGTACGTTCGGGTAAGGTATTCAAATTGACTTTTACATTGTGGAGTTAGACCTATGCACTCTCCTTTTTATTTGGTATCTATGAATCATAAAAGTAAAGTAGAAGTTAATTTACATTAACTTAGGTAACTTTGAGGGATGGACTGTTTCATTTAATGACGCACGTAACATAATTTAAATACGGTTATATGGTGTCGGACATATGGCTAAAGACCACACAGATAACGAGAGAGGAAACCTGCTGTCGCCATGCGAAGGGTTACCTTTTCCGATTAGCAGTAAGGGATCTTTTATGTATGAATGCATACAGACTAGCTAGGGATCTTTTATAAGCATGATCCCACAGACCTGATGTTGTGGAGCACTGACTGGAACGAGAAATAGCCTAATGGGCACACCGACGGGAATCGACCCTAGGCCGACCGCGCATCAAGCGGGTGTTTTACCACTGGGTTACGTCCCACCCATAGTTAACTTTGAATACACATGTATATGTGAGTTAAATATTTTCGCGGATTGCCCTATATGGGACATGCATTGTACAGGTAGGCATGTTTACAGCGGATAGGGGATGGGGGAAGAGTGTTAAAAATACATTTTAAATGAATAGAACTGCCTAATAAATTTGCTTGTTTACTTATTTTGCTGTTTGGTTCAGGAATTAATTTGCATAGTATTATAATTTTATTTTTCAAATTATTTCTTTTTTCCTTTAAGAAAGACAACATTTCAGTAGTCATGTTTGTCAGTACCGTAACAGAGGTTAGTACCGTAATGTGTAAGTCAGTACCGTAACAGGGAATAAAATAATTCATGTGTGCTCCAAATGTTATTTTATTTAATAAAATATTGATGCAACATCTCGTTTCAAACGAAATACTTCAATCAACGGTGAAAATTTTCTACTACATCGAAATTACCTAAAGATGTTTCTTTTAAAAGTATTCATTTTTTGCACATTGTTTAAACAAAGTGCTACTTTAAATTAATTTTTATTATTTAAAGCCATTAGAAAAACAAACAAGACGCTCAACTTGTAGAAAACCTTTGATGTATGTTTTGTTATTAATTTGTGATTAATTTACAATCATGTTACGGTATCTCACAACTTGTTTGAAAATGTATCCAACTGGCTTTCCTTTGTCAGATACATTTTGTTAAACAGCTCATCGTAAATAACGAGAGGTATCCAGGGGCCTCTCATGTAGTATTCAAGTATGTTCATTTACAAAATGATACATGTCATCTTGATGCTTTTAAAACACTCTTCTTCTTTTTTTGCTTTGTTTTAAGGCATTTGCTGTTCATGACAGCAAGTGATTGTAAATCAGAGCACATTGTGGCCATGGAATATTGATATTCAGCAGTAGTCTGGTTCTCGACAATCCATAAGATTACAAGTCTTCAGGAACCAGTCTCTGCAGCAAGTAACATCAGCAAAGTTGCCATTGGTTAAAAATTGTGTTGTTCTGATGGTCTAACCCGAGTGCATATGCTTTGGACTTGAAAAATAGAGACGTGATTTGCAAAAGTAATTTGTGTATTTTGGGAGTGAAGAGTGCTCGTCTGAGGTACGATGGGTTCTACGATTGATCGCCCTCAACAGATTCAGGTTTTTTCCCGGTCCAACTAGTGCCATCTGACTGGTACATCAAAGATCATAGTGTATATTATCCTTTCCCCCGGTCCAACTAGTGCCATCTGACTGGTACATCAAAGATCATAGTGTATATTGTCTTGTCTATGGTTTCCCTTGGTCCAACTAGTGCCATCTGACTGGTACATCAAACATTGTAGTGTATATTGTCCTGTCTATGGGAAAATGCACATAAAAAATCCAGGGGTTGAAATTGGTCTGAAATTCCTGCTGGACATTTGATCCGGCAATTAAGCTTCACATTCTGCCTGACCAAATTAAAACCTGCTGGACGAAACACAATATTAAAATATTGACCTAACCATTAAATAACTGTTGTTTAAAATGCTAATCAAACATTCAGACTGTCCTTCTTGTTTCAGGTTGTGCTGGCAAAGGAACTTGGTCTGTGCTACGCGTCTCTTGCTATTGTGACCGACTTCGACAGCTGGAAGGAAGGCGTTCAAGCTGTAGGTTGACTTGATGTCACAGTGAGATGTGGTTCAGCACTTGTGTGTGACTTGATGTCACAGTGGGATCCCACTGTGGTTCAGTGCTTGTGTGTGACTTGATGTCATGGTCAAACATGGTTCAGTGCTTGTGTGTGAGTTGATGTCATGGTGGGATGTGGTTCAGTGCTTGTGTGTGACTTGATGTCACAGTGTGATGTGGCTTAGTGCTTGTGTGGTACCGGCCTCGGTGGCGTCGTGGCAGGCCATCGGTCTACAGGCTGGTAGGTACTGGGTTCGGATCCCAGTCGAGGCATGGAATTTTTAATCCAGATACCGACTCCAAACCCTGAGTGAGTGTTCCGCAAGGCTCAATGGGTAGGTGTAAACCACTTGCACCGACCAGTGATCCATAGCTGGTTCAACAAAGGCCATGGTTTGTGCTATCCTGCCTGTGGGAAGCGCAAATAAAAGATCCCTTGCTGCCTGTCATAAAAGAGTAGCCTATGTGGCTTGTGTGTGACTTGATGTCATGGTGGGATGTGGTTCAGTGCTTGTGTGTGACTTGATATCACAGTGTGATGTGGTTCAGTGCTTGTGTTTGACTTGATGTCATGGTGGGGTGTGGTTCATTGCTTGTGTGTGACTTGATGTCATGGTGGGATGTGGTTCAGTGCTTGTGTGTGACTTGATGTTACAATGCGATGTGGTTCAGTGTTTGTGTGTGACTTGATGTCACAGTGGGATGTGGTTCAGTGCTTGTGTGTGACTTGATGTCACAGTGAGATGTGGTTCAGTGCTTGAGTGTGACTTGATGTCACAGTGGGATGTGGTTCAGTGCTTGTGTGTGACTTGATGTCACAGTTCGATGTGGTTCAGTGCTTGTGTGTGACTTGATGTTACAGTGCGATGTGGTTCAGTGCTTGTGTGTGACTTGATGTCACAGTGAGATGTGACTCAGTGCTTGTGTGTGACTTGATGTCATGGTCAAACATGGTTCAGTGCTTGTGTGTGACTTGATGTCATGGTGGGATTGTGGTTCAGTGCTTGTGTGTGACTTGATGTCACAGTAAGATGTGGTTCAGCACTTGTGTGTGACTTGATGTCACAGTGGGATCCCACTGTGGTTCAGTGCTTGTGTGTGACTTGATGTCATGGTCAAACATGGTTCAGTGCTTGTGTGTGACTTGATGTCATGGTGGGATTGTGGTTCAGTGCTTGTGTGTGACTTGATGTTACAGTGAGATGTGGTTCAGCACTTGTGTGTGACTTGATGTCACAGTGGGATGTGGTTCAGTGCTTGTGTGTGACTTGATGTTAAAGTGAGATGTGTTTCAGCACTTGTGTGTGACTTGATGTCACAGTGGGATGTGGTTCAGTGCTTGTGTGTGACTTGATGTCATGGTCAAACATGGTTCAGTGCTTGTGTGTGACTTGATGTCATGATGGGATGTGGTTCAGTGCTTGTGTGTGACTTGATGTCACAGTGAGATGTGGTTCAGCACTTGTGTGTGACTTGATGTCACAGTGGGATGTGGTTCAGTGCTTGTGTGTGACTTGATGTCATGGTCAGACATGGTTCAGTGCTTGTGTGTGACTTGATGTCACAGTGGGATGTGGTTTAGTGCTTGTGTGTGACTTGATGTCGCAGTGTGATGTGGTTCAGTGCTTGTGTGTAACTTGATGTCACAGTGATATGTGACTCAGTGCTTGTGTGTGACTTGATGTTACAGTGTGATGTGGTTCAGTGCTTGTGTATGACTTATGTCACAGTGCAATGTGGTTCAGTGCTTGTGTGTGACTTGATGTTACAGTGCGATGTGGTTCAGTGCTTGTGTGTGACTTGATGTCACAGTGGGATCCCACTGTGGTTCAGTGCTTGTGTGTGACTTGATGTCATGGTCAAACATGGTTCAGTGCTTGTGTGTGACTTGATGTCATGGTGGGATTGTGGTTCAGTGCTTGTGTGTGACTTGATGTTACAGTGAGATGTGGTTCAGCACTTGTGTGTGACTTGATGTCACAGTGGGATGTGGTTCAGTGCTTGTGTGTGACTTGATGTTAAAGTGAGATGTGGTTCAGCACTTGTGTGTGACTTGATGTCACAGTGGGATGTGGTTCAGTGCTTGTGTGTGACTTGATGTCATGGTCAAACATGGTTCAGTGCTTGTGTGTGACTTGATGTCATGATGGGATGTGGTTCAGTGCTTGTGTGTGACTTGATGTCACAGTGAGATGTGGTTCAGCACTTGTGTGTGACTTGATGTCACAGTGGGATGTGGTTCAGTGCTTGTGTGTGACTTGATGTCATGGTCAGACATGGTTCAGTGCTTGTGTGTGACTTGATGTCACAGTGGGATGTGGTTTAGTGCTTGTGTGTGACTTGATGTCGCAGTGTGATGTGGTTCAGTGCTTGTGTGTAACTTGATGTCACAGTGATATGTGACTCAGTGCTTGTGTGTGACTTGATGTTACAGTGTGATGTGGTTCAGTGCTTGTGTATGACTTGATGTCACAGTGCAATGTGGTTCAGTGCTTGTGTGTGACTTGATGTTACAGTGCGATGTGGTTCAGTGCTTGTGTGTGACTTGATGTCACAGTGGGATCCCACTGTGGTTCAGTGCTTGTGTGTGACTTGATGTCATGGTCAAACATGGTTCAGTGCTTGTGTGTGACTTGATGTCATGGTGGGATTGTGGTTCAGTGCTTGTGTGTGACTTGATGTTACAGTGAGATGTGGTTCAGCACTTGTGTGTGACTTGATGTCACAGTGGGATGTGGTTCAGTGCTTGTGTGTGACTTGATGTCATGGTCAAACATGGTTCATTGCTTGTATGTGACTTGATGTCACAGTGAGATGTGGTTCAGCAGTTGTGTGTGACTTGATGTCATAGTGGGATGTGGTTCAGTGCTTGTGTGTGACTTGATGTCACAGTGCAATGTGGTTCAGTGCTTGTGTGTGACTTGATGTTACAGTGCGATGTGGTTCAGTGCTTGTGTGTAACTTGATGTCACACTGAGATGTGACTCAGTGCTTGTGTGTGACTTGATGTCATGGACAAACATGGTTCATTGCTTGTGTGTGACTTGATGTCATGGTGGGATGTGGTTCAGTGCTTCTGTGTGACTTGATGTCACAGTGACATGTGGTTCAGCACTTGTGTGTGACTTGATGTCACAGTGGGATGTGGTTCAGTGATTGTGTGTGACTTGATGTTACAGTGAGATGTGGTTCAGCACTTGTGTGTGACTTGATGTCACAGTGGGATGTGGTTGAGTGCTTGTGTGTGACTTGATGTTACAGTGTGATGTGGCTCAGTGCTTGTGTGTGACTTGATGTCACAGTTCAATGTGGTTCAGTGCTTGTGTGTGACTTGATGTCAAGTGTGATGTGGTTCAGTCCTTGTGTGTGACTTGATGTCACACTGAGATGTGAATCAGTGCTTGTGTGTGACTTGATGTCATGGTCAAACATGGTTCAGTGCTTGTGTGTGACTTGATGTCATGGTGGGATGTGGTTCAGTGCTTGTGTGTGACTTGATGTCACAGTGCGATGTGGTTCAGTGCTTGTGTGTGACTTGATGTCACAGTGCGATGTGGTTCAATGCTCGTGTGTGACGATGTCACAGTCAGACATGGATGAGTGCTCGTGTGTGACTTGATGTCACGGTCAGACATGGATGAGTGGTCGTGTGTGACTTGATGTCATGGTCAAACATGCTGATCAGTAACTTTAGCTTTTGTAACTGCTACAGGTTTCTTCTCCAGACAAGTGTCAGGAGTACAAAGTTTGATGCTTAATATCCATGTATTAAAATGTGCTGGGGTGTCATTAAACCGTTGTTTTTTTGTGTAATTTCTGTATGTTGTCTCTTTATGAAAGAAAACCAACAAACGTTTTCTATGGCTAACAGAATAGTTAATATTATTTCTTAATGTTTACAGTTTAATATTTATGTTACTCTCAGAATATTTGGCACCACTTCCCTAGTAAAATCATAAACATAACTTGGGTCACACCTTCCACATTTTAGTTTGGATTATGATATACTAATGTTACATTCTGGTGTGATTAGAAATTAATATTTCAATGCTGTAAACTTATAAATGTTTTCATATTCAACTGTAAATGTCACCCACAAATTCAATGATTTAATAGTTTTATGATAAAACAAATGAATCTAATTTTAAAATATTTTAACTACACCTCCAACTAAATTGTATTATTATTATTGTTTGAAAGCATATGTAAATTATGAATAATGTACTTTTTCAAATGAAATGGCCTGAAAGACTGCTGAAGATAGTCTCCCACCATTGGTGCAGTGATCAGTCATTGTCAGTGGTACGTTTAAGGGCTAGGCTTTATTTTTATTATCAAAACTGAATGTAGAAAAAAACATTTTATCACCATTTATTTTTCTTAAAAATTCAATGTTGAATGTTGCACGGGTAGCTTTTTTGTCATCCAGCGTGGGAAGTAGCCCAGTGGTAAAGCGCTCAGTTGATGTGCTGTCGGTTTGGGGTCAATCCCCATCGGTGGGCCCATTTCTCGTTCCAGTTAGTGCACCACGACTGGTATATCAAAGGCTGTGGTATGTACTATCCTGTCTGTGGGATGTTGCATACAAAAGATCCCTTATTACTAATAGTCCTGGCTCAGGTGGAAGGGGGGGGTTGGGGGTTAGTTCGCGTACATGACTCTTTTTAGAGAGTTAACTTAAATTTTATTGTTCTATATGCCATGGCCTTCTGAAAAAGTTTGGGTAACACTTACAGGTGAAGTACGTTTTCTCAGCATTTAGGGTTTTTGGTTGGCTGTCAAAAGGCTAAAATGACGATATTGGAGTTTTGTGTAATAAATAGTTATTTGACACCCATAGATGAATCATTTTAATTTCTTTCAATTGTTCAGTTCTTTTTTTTATCCAAGTTTACAACTCATAATTCCAAACTCAAGCGTGTTTTGGATGGAATTGAAAAATCAGAAGTGCGTCGAGTGTTAATTATGAGCACACTCAAAAACAGTATAAAGTCCCTTTGACAGGACATTGTGCAATCATGATTGTTTCTTCGTAATGTCACCACTGTTCATACACAATGTTTTAGCTCAGCTACGTCATTGACAAAGTTTTTTTCATACTCAATAGTCTGTCGACCTTCCCTTTAACGTTGCCTCCTAGTGGTAGGATTGGAGAGTTCTGAAACTTAGTACAGCAATTTTCTAGGGTAATTTCCACAAACTTTGATAGATGGTACAAACAGATGATGATTTAATATTGACATTACTTTTTCTATAGGTTAATATAGACGTGGCACTGAATATGTTTAAACTAAATGTGGAGAAAGTGATGAAAATACTTGTTGCAGTTATTCCTAAGCTTGCGGCTGAAGAGTGGACAGAATCACTAAAAGATCACCAGGTATGATGAAGCATATTTCAGTTTATACAGGGGCTATAATGTAATTGGTTGTTAGATTAGGATCAGTTAAAGATCACCAGGTATGATGAAGCATATTTCAGTTTATACAGGGGCTATAATGTAATTGGTTGTTAGATTAGGATCAGTTAAAGATCACCAGGTATGATGAAGCATATTTCAGTTTATACAGGGGCTATAATGTAATTGGTTGTTAGATTAGGATCAGTTAAAGATCACCAGGTATGATGAAGCGTATTTCAGTTTATACAGGGGCTATAATGTAATTGGTTGTTAGATCAGAATCAGCAGATGTTCATTTCATTTCAACTTGTATCCAATTAAGGTTCAAGCACACTGTCCTGTGCACACACCTCTGCAATCTGGGCTCTGTCCAGGATAGTGGGTTAGTGAGAGAGAAGTCAGTGTAGTGGTCTTTGAGTGGGAGCCGGTACCAGGCCGCGAACCAAATACCTACCAGCCTTATATCCGATGGCGTAACCACTGCACCACCGAAGCCGGTACCAGGCCACGAACCAAATGCCTACCAGCCTTATATCTGATGGCGTAACCACTGCACCACCGAAGCCGGTACCAGGCCACGAACCAAATACCTACCAGCCTTATATCCAATGGCGTAACCACTGCACCACTGAGGCCGGTACCGGGCTGCGAACCAAATACCTACCAGACTTATATCCGATGGTGTAACCACTGCACCACCGAAGCCGGTACCAGGCCGCGAACCAAATACCCACCACCGAAGCCGGTACCGGGCCGCGAACCAAATACCTACCAGCCTTATATCCGATGGCATAACCACTGCACCACCGAGGCCGGTACCGGGCTGCGAACCAAATACCTACCAGCCTTCTATCCGATGGCATAACCACTGTACCACTGAGGCCGGTACCGGGCCGCGAACCAAATACCTACCAGCCTTATATCCGATGGCGTAACCACTGCACCACCGAGGCCGGTACCGGGCTGCAAACCAAATACCTACCAGCCTTATAACCGATGGCATAACCACTGTACCACCGAAGCCAGTAACAAACAGGGGTCATTTATTGTTAACACAGTGTGTCTGATGGCGTAACCACTGTACCACCGAGGCTGGTAACAAACAGGGGCCATTTATTGTTAACACAGTGTGTCTGATGGCGTAACCACTGTACCACCGAGGCCGGTAACAAACAGGGGCCATTTATTGTTAACAGTGTGTCTGATGGCATAACCACTGCACCACCAAGGCCGAGGAAGGAAGGAAATGTTTTATTTAACAATGCACTCAACACATTTCATTTATGGTTATATGGTTATATGGAGTCGGACATATGGTTAAGGACCACACAGATATTGAGGGAGGAAACCCACTGTCGCCACTTCATGGGCTACTCTTTTCGATTAGCAGCAAGGAATCTTTTATATGCACCATCCCATAGACAGGATAACACATACCACGGCCTTTGATGTACCAATCGTGGTGCACTGGCTGGATTGTAACTTTGAAGAGATATGTTAGTTAAAATTGTTTTGATTATATATTTAACAAGGTAGTGTGTTTTTATATTGTAGGATGTGGCCAGAAATGCTGTGATGTATTCCAGCTAAGTTTTCATGTATCAGTCTATCCAGCACTGTGATGTATTCCAGCTAAGTTTTCATGTATCAGTCTATCCAGCACTGTGATGTATTCCAGCTAAGTTTTCATGTATCAGTCTATCCGGCACTGTGATGTATTCCAGCTAACAGTTTTCATGTATCAGTCTATCCAGCACTGTGATGTATTCCAGCTAATAGTTTTCATGTATCAGTCTATCTGGCACTGTGATGTATTCCAGCTAACAGTTTTCATGTATCAGTCAGTCAGTCAGTCAGTCAGTCTCTCTCTCTCTCTCTGTGATGTATTCCAGCTAACAGACATTTAATCAGACCTGAATGACATCAAATATGTGTATAAAACTGTTATGTATCTCTGTCTCTCTCTGTCTCTCTCTGTCTCTCTGTCTGTCTCTCTCTCTCTCTCTCTCTCTATTATTTTTTTACCAATAGTCATAGTTTGATTAAAAATATGTTTATACTGTTTATCTGTATTTGTTGCTTATTTCTTTTATTGGTTTGCCATTCAAGGGAAATAAGTCTTCATGTATGATTCAGAACTATGGGTTTTTCGTTGAAATGGACACTTTTAGGAAAAACCTAACATAAGTTGGGTGGTAGTGAAAAACCTAACATAAGTTGGGTGGTAGTGAAAAACCTAACATAAGTTGGGTGGTAGTGAAAAACCTAACATAAGTTGGGTGGTAGTAAAAACCTAACATAAGTTGGGTGGTAATGAAAAACCTAACATAAGTTGGGTGGTAGTGAAAAACCTAACATAAGTTGGGTGGTAGTAAAAACCTAACATAAGTTGGGTGGTAGTGAAAAACCTAACATAAGTTGGGTGGTAGTGAAAAACCTAACATAAGTTGGGTGGTAGTAAAAACCTAACATAAGTTGGGTGGTAGTAAAAACCTAACATAAGTTGGGTGGTAGTGAAAAACCTAACATAAGTTGGGTGGTAGTGAAAAACCTAACATAAGTTGGGTGGTAGTAAAAAACCTAACAAGTTGGGTGGTAGTGAAAAACCTAACATAAGTTGGGTGGTAGTGAAAAACCTAACATAAGTTGGGTGGTAGTGAAAAACCTAACATAAGTTGGGTGGTAGTGAAAAACCTAACATAAGTTGGGTGGTAGTGAAAAAGAAATATGGCACAGGGAGGTTTTGTTCTAGAAATGATTAAAGATTGTGAACAATACGTAAATTGGGCTATTCGTGTGAAACCACTTCTTGAGAACATTGGTATGTTTGTATACAGGGCCGTACCCTCATCAAAATCCTAAGGGGAGGCACTACTTTTTATAAACAAATGAAACACTACAAATTAAAACCTGAGATGTGTATGCTATTTTCTGGAGTACAAAATGAAGAAATAGGTAAGATTCTCAGGGGAGTAATTGCCCCCCCCCCCCCCTCCCCCTGCCCTCGGACAGTATGGCCCTAGTATATGTCAGAATGTCAGTAATGAAGCAATATTTATCACAGATGTTACAATTCGCTTTAGAGATAAATTTATTCAATAAATGTATGCAACTCTGTTTCTTCAAACATTTTAATTTATAAGCACTTAACTGACAATCACTGTCTACAGTACTATTTGTCGCATTTAGAAGTTACATTAGTACATTCAGGTGTTTTGCTCATCAACTCAATATGGAAACTGGTCGACGTAAAAATATTGAACGTGAGCTTGAGACTTCCAGACTCTGTGACACTAATAGCATTGAAGACGAATTCCACTTTATTTTGCAGTGTCCATTCAATTCTCATCTGTGTATTGTATATATTAAGTAGTAGTATTGGTGAAAACCCTTCTGCATTTAAATTGATAACAATTTTAATTCTTTAAAATGACGCAGTCTTGGAAAATATATACTCATGGAAAAAAGTTCCTGTGCATCATTAAAATTTCAGTAGGATTTATATTTTCTGGGAGGCGACGACGATAAGATACCAACAAAAAAAACAAAAATTCTGAGTGATGAGAATCCATACAATAGTTTTAAAGTCCAATCATAAGAAAAATGACGTCAAACAGGAGCATGTGACCAAGAATGCTAGTAATGCAACGTGTGATCACAAAGTATGAATAGTTCGTGCAATTGACAGGACACCTCTGGAATATCGACGGGAGTGATCACACGTTCAGTTGCTGAAATTTTTATAACCAGATTTCAAGTAAATTATATTATATAGGCAATCATTTGGTGCACAGGAACTTTTTTCCACTAGTATATATTTGATCCAGTCTTCCAAATGCGGAGAACTTGCTAATTAATTTTATACGGTGTCCATCCTTCAATTGTTTTTTTACTTTTCTAATTATTGTCTCTATTACAGAACAAAACAGAACTTTATTTCTTTCAGATCACCAAACGGTGATGCATTGAGGTGGTTTACAAACATTTATATGGACAGCTGCAGTGTATTATTGACAATTTATGTTACATAATAATTAATTATGATACATAATAATAGCAATAATACATAAATGAGTATAATTATTATACAAGAATAATTTTAAAGACAACAGTATACTCTAGACATGATACATATAATATAATCATACACTGGATATAATTATAACATACACATGTTTTTAAAAACAGTGTCGATAGCATTGAGGAACATACATAATTTCTTTGTGGTTAATAACTATGTAGAATTAAATAGCTGATACAATTTGAAAGTGTTAGGTCTGTTGTAGTAGTATTTGTTTAGATATGTTGATCTTTCATTTATAAAATAAGGACACTGAAATAAATAACGATATTCGTCACCTAAAGAAATTTTACAAAGAGGACATATTCTGTCTTGTCTTTCAATGTTTTGCCATCGGCCAGTTTCAATTGGTAAATAATGATTACTAGTCCAGAATCGAATGTAAACTGTCCAATGTTTCGCCGGTAAGTGAAAAAGATAATTTTCGCATGAATGTGTTGATTTGAGGTAATACATTTTGGATATATATTTAAATTATCATTCCATACCTGTATGTATTGATCTTTTAACCTTTGAGACACAATATGAATGAATGCATTCAATATGTATTACAAATCAACGCAGACACTACATCACGTACATGATGAAGCTGTTCTTTCGTAATTATGGAAATTTATTGTGTAAAGCTGAACGACAAAACCATAATCCCTTATCAGGACCGTATCTCAAAGCAGAGTCAAATGGGCATTTGGCAAACTAGTGGTTGATTCCATGAAGCGCAGTCTAGTGTTGCTTCTGTAGGAGGTCAGCCACTTCCGGGCAGATCCTTTACTGGACAATACATCCTTCTTGTACCACCACAAAGACGACTGCCACTCCGACTACGACGTCAAACGTAACACAGGACAGAGTTCAGTGGAATACATTTAGCTATGGTGACAGCCACTCATGTTTATGCGACTTCTACCTATAGGCTATTGCTTTGTCAAAATGAATGAATTGAATTGAATAATATCTGCCATGCGGTCGGTCGGCAGCCAGCTAGCCAGCGAATAAGCAACTCAATAATTTATAAAATAATGCAAAACTACTAGGCCCAATTAAACACCTACATATTGTATGATGTAACCGACAGCTCAAAGGCATACTGTCACGGATTTAAGGACCTTATTTCTCTAAAAATGGATAATAAATAAAAATTACTTTAATTGTTGGAAACCAAATCTAGCTATCGCGTCACCTTAACTGAACCATGATGAAGTGAAACCCATGTCATCCCTCTCAGCAATTTTAGTTTTTGAATTATGGACCATTGCCATAATACAATTATTTTTACAAAATGTCATTAATAAATGGAGTATGGTGGTTATGAAGATGGTTGAATAAAGTACATTTAGGGACAAATCAAATTATTTTGTTCAGGTAATACTTTGTTAGACTATTAAATAGGTCAGTGGTCTGTGATAGTATGCCTTTACGGCACCTCAGTTGATCATATTGACAAATAGGCAAAATAGTATCAAAAGACAAACCATAACACACTGAACATACACGCGCATACGGAGAAACGAACACACTCTCACTCTCACAGTCTCTCTCTCTCTCTCTCTCTCTCTCTCTCTCTCTCTCTCTCTCTCTCTCTCTCTGATCGATCACTGAGGTGGAATTAAAGACTGTTCCACCCGTCTCCAGAACGACCGTCTGTAACACTCGTCTTCGGGCCAGGCTATGTAGGAGTTGGTTTTCAACAGCACGTGGAGAGAGCTGCTCATCATCCTGGCCGGGATGGTGTCCAGCATCAGCAGCACGAGCTTGTCCTGTCCCGTCTCCAGCACGTGCGACTGGCTGATCGTCATCTCCAGCTGACACCACTGACTCTGCGCGAAGCTGTTGGACAGCACCAGAATGATCTTTCTGCTCTGCGCTATGCCGTCTACGATCTGATCGGTTATCAACCCGGATGTAAAATCTCTTCCATGAACACACAGTCTGAGGTTGTGATCGTCCTCCAGACGGTGTACCAGTTCGTCGACCACCCAGTCCTCGTCGTCGGAGCTGTAACTAACGAACGCGTCCTGAACTCGTCCTCCCACAGTCTGCCCGCTCTCCGCTTGTCGTAGCGCGCCATGTACACGTAGTATCTGATGTACCAGCGGAACCTGTAGAGCAGTGACAGGAGGACCACCAGCAGGACCAGCAGACTGCCACTGATCACGATCGTCACGGTCAGCGCGTAGCTCAGCAGGCAGGTGTGTTCAGACAGCTCCACGTCGATTATCTCCCTGTGTTTGTAACCCATCGGCGAGAAGCAGACGTACTTTCGCGGAGCTTCGGCAAATTTGTGCATGTCACGTCTGAACCAGCCGAGGAACCACAGTATGTCGCAGTTGCAGGAGAACTGGTTCAGAGCCAGGTTGATGCGAACGAGGTTCTTTCGAAGGTCTTCTGGAAATGAGTCCTCTTGAATAGACGTAATTTCGTTGGCAGTCAGGTAGAGTTTTCGAATGCTGGTCAGTTGGTCAAATGTTCCCTTGGGCCAGTTAGAAATGTAGTTTTTGTACAAAATCAAAAAAGTCAAATTTCTAAGATTAGTGATGGCTTTGGGTATTTGTCTTAAACTGCAACTTCCCATATCAAGGGATTGTAGATTTGACAATGGTTCAAACAGTTGCTGCGTCTTTTCTTCGGCCACACCATGGAAGTTGTTGTAAGCAATGCTCAAATGCAACAAGCCAGAGCAGCCGTCAAATGCATTGGCGTGAATTTGCTTATCACTCATCATCAATCTGTTGTTCCGGAGGTCACTCCGCTGAAGGTTGCTGTTGTTAAACACACTGTCTTCTATTGTGTTTAATTTCGACAGATCTTGTAAATGAACATTCTGTAAGGACGTCAAATCTGCAAACAAGTTGGTGGGTAAGACAGAAATGGGGTTCTCGGATATCGACATCAGCCTAAGAGTAGGTAGACACTGCAACTGACGTCTTTCAATCGCCGACAGTCGGTTGTTATCAATAAACAACGTTTTTAACGACGGATTCAGGCTCGTGTTACTGGCACAGAATCTTGGGAACTCACTAATCCAGTTGGATGAGAGGGTCAGGATTTGCAAAGACGAAGAGTGGTGTATACGAACGCTTCTGATGCTATTGTTCCCTAGATCTATTGTTTCTAATTGAGTGAAATTTTGAAAGAATCTTTGATCATATTCAGCTATGCGATTAGATCGTAACTGAAGAGTGCGTTGTTTAGGATTCTTTAAATTTGAGAGTTCATGAAGTAAACTATTCCCCAATCCCATTGAGTTTAGTATCAGTTCTGTTATACTGAGTCTGTTAATCGTGGAAAGAAATCTATGTAGACTTTCTACTGGCATTCCATTGTTGCTGAGTTCC